>NW_026576880.1:60000-63056 GCF_028641065.1 Leucoraja erinaceus
TAGTCTTTGCTTTAGAAAATAAGAGGCATTGTTAATTGTTTGGACTGAATTTTCAGGCTTTAAAGTGAAATCCAACTGCAGAAATGCAAACACAAAGTACACAGATCACTGTAATAGCTCACTCAGTGAGGGTAACAAATATTCAACTGGAATTGATGTTACCTTAAGCTGTTCATCTTTCACGTGTAGCTGGGTCTCTTTGTCCTGAATGTCGTTTTGCAGCTGCACTACCAACTGTTCATACTGAGCTAGCAGCTCAGTTAAATCAGCCACCAAATACTTACCTGTCGAACACTGGCAGCACAGTGCCTGCAGAATAATTGGTCACCATTAATAACTGCATCATTGTGAATCAGACTTCAGAGAAAACAGTATTGAAATATTCAGTGACTTGAGAAGTGCATTAAATGAGGAATGCATGGAAGCCAATGCATTTTTTTTATTGCAAGGCCACTGCTGCAAAATTCAGTCACTCTGTAGACCCAACGTAATTGGCCTCATGTATTTTAACATGCTCAAAGGCTTTCCCACAATGAATTCTCAATAGAACAATGTGGGTCCCGGTGTGGGGGAAATACTCTACTTTTATAATTCTCTACCCAGGGGATAAGCCTGCGTTTGTTTGTTTGTTCATTCCATTTAAGACGTTGTGCACACGGCAGCCAGCCAACAGTCGCATGTCTTTTTCTTTTTATTTGTACTTTTAATTTCAAGTTTTCGTGCACCTTGTGTGTTGTGACTGTTGGCAAACCAATTTCCCTCCGGGGATGAAGAAAGTTTTATTGTATCGTATAGTAAGTGAAAACCAAGGATCAATTCAGGCCTCAGTGAGGGCCAATAGCTCTCTGATGACTGTGGGTGAGTAGTGATACGTTGGAGCAGAGGAGTTTAGAATTGGTGGTCAATGCTGCCCACAAGGTAAGGTGTTATGATGAGCAGCTGACTCCTAGTACCAAGAGCTTGGGTCGTGCTCAGACCAATCCCCTTTATCTTGGAACTAACAGGATGTCCATCTTTTCCAGGGTTGCTTTTACATTAGTGGCCCACCATTGCTCATCACTGCACAGGACAGGAAGAAAATCATGAATGTCATAAATGTCCCAGGTTTACTTAGAGGAGAATGTATTTTTTCAAGTAGTGAACCAGTCACATTACACAAATCAACATTTCTCGGCCTCAATATGCACAACCCTTCTAATAAAAATTAGTCATGCCAATAACAAATAATAAAACATGAGAAATTCAATTTGAAACGGCTAACAAAATGCTGCCGCTTGCCTCTTAACCGGAACTCGAAAGAGGGAGCACATTACGCCAATTTTGGCCTCCCTTCACTGGCTCCCAGTGCACTTTCGAGTTCATTTTAAAATTATTTTATTTGTTTTTAAATCGTTGAATGGGCTCGCCCCGCCTTACCTCTCTGAGCTGCTCCACCCATACGCTCCTGCCCGGTGCCTCAGGTCAGCTGATCAGCTGCTCCTTGAGGTACCAAGGTCTAAGCGGAAGCTCAGAGGGGATAGAGCCTTTTCTGTTGCTGCTCCGGCACTCTGGAACACCTTGCCGTTGCACATCAGACAGGCCCCCTCACTGTCCATCTTCAAATCCACCCTAAAAACTCATTTTTATTCTCTGGCTTTCGACACTGGCTGAGACATTGCTCCTGTTTTTAGTGCTTTTAATGTCTTTTAATTTTTACTGTTTTATAGTCCTTTGTTTTACGGTTTTTAATGGTTTGTAATAACTTCTTGTCCATGAGTTCTCATGTACAGCACTTTGTGGCAACTGCAGTTGTTTAAAGTGCTTTATAAATAAAGTTATTATTATTATCTATATTACTAAAAGTCTGTTCTTGACCGGTTTTGGCCATCTGTGCTGCGATTTCCGAGAGAACGCCGCCACCTACGGCCGTCATTTTTGGCCACCTTGCTCAGAGCCCCCCTCCGCCGTATGTGTGCCGAGGATTTTTCCCGTCGATGAAAAATGACAGAGATATTAATGATTTTACAAAATTCCCCATTCTCTCTGCTGCCCCTGCTGGCGGCAGGGGGAGGGACTATAAAACCAGGAAGTGGTGTGCCTCAATCAGTGTCTGCAAGCTGGAGGAAGGCAGAGGGTCACGTTTCTCTTGAGCTGTGAATAACACTGAACACATGTCTACTCAAATGTAAGTGTCCTTAGTGGTTCTAAAATGCTTGCAGAATGTGTCTATTGGTTCTAAAATGTTTGCAAAAAGTGTTTATTGGTTCTAAAATGTTTGCAAAAAGTGTCTCTTTTGGTTCTACAATGCTTGCCGAATGTTTCCTTTTTTGTTCTACAATGTTTTTTAGGTTTCCTCTCCCCCTCCTCCCCTCCCCTCCTCCCCCCCCCCCCCCCTCTCCCTCTCCCCCCCCCCCTCCCCCCCCCCCCCTATCTCTCCCCCCCCTCTCCCCCTCTCCCCCCCTCTCCTCTCTCCCCCCTCGCCTCTCCCTCCCCCCCTCCCCCCCCTCTCCTCCCTCTCTCCTCTCCCCTCACCCCCCTCCTCTCCCTCCTCCCTCCCCCCTCCCTCCCCTCCCCCTCCTCCCCCCTCTCCCCGCATCCCATCCCCACCATTCCGCCCCTAAACCCCTCCCTCGACAACACCCCCTTCCCTCCCTCCTCCTCCCCTCACCTTCTCCCTTCACCTCCTCCCCCTCCCCTCTCCTCCCCCCCCCCCACCCCCCCCCCCCACCCCCCCCCGCCCCCCCTCCCCCCCCCCCCCCCCCCCCCCACCCCCCCCCCCCACCCCCCCCCCCCCCCCCCCCCCCCCCCCCCCCCCCACCCCACCCCCATCCACCCTCCCTCCCCAGTACGAACCACGGATACTAGCAAATCGAGCCAATCCCCTATCAGCTAAAAGACCACCTATCAACATCTTATACAGATTCGGGCGCTCAAGCTATCGTTCGACCTATCTAGTCCCACCCTCATAGTCCAAAGCGTGCAGGGACTGTCCCAAAGACTTTCCACCAACCGCCAGGCTCAAGAGTCCTCCCTCCGACATGGTTCTCTACGAACCGTGCCTGACCCCTACGGGACAC
>NW_026576881.1:0-63051 GCF_028641065.1 Leucoraja erinaceus
TCAAAATTGTTAAAGGTAAAACCAAAGCAATCTTTAATCAAATGTCAGACAATAAACAATAGGTGCAGGAGAAGGCCATTCGGCCCTTCGAGCCAGCACCGCCAATGTGATCATGGCTGATCATCCACAATCAGTACCCCATTCCTGCCTTCTCCCCATATCCCCTGACTCCGCTATCTTTAAGAGCCCTATCTAGCTCTCTCTTGAAAGCATCCAGGGAACCTGCCACCACCACCCTCTGAGGCAGAGAATTCCTCACAACTCTGTGTAAAAAAGTGTGTTTCCTCATCTCTGTTCTCAATGGCTTACCCCATTATTCTTAAATTGTGGCCCCTGGTTCTGGACTTCCCCGACATCGGGAACATGTTTCCTGCCTCCAGCGCGTCCAAACCCTTAACAATCTTATATGTTTCAATGAGATCCCCTCTCATTCTTCTAAACTCCAGAGTATACAAGCCCAGCCGCTCCATTCTCTCAGCCTATCACAGTCCCGCCATCCCGGAAATTAACCTTGTAAACCTAAGCTGCACGCCCACAATAGCAAGAATGTTCTTCCTCTAATTAGGGGAACAAAACTGCACACAATACTCCAGGTGTGGTCTCACTAGGGCTCTGTACAACTGCAGAAGGACCTCTTTGCTGCTATACTCGACGACTCTTGTTATAAAGGCTACCATGTCATTCGCTTTCTTCACTGCCTGCTGTACCTGCATGCTTACTTTCATCGACTAATGAACAAGGACCCCCAGATCCCGCTGTACTTCCCCTTTTCCCAACTTAGATAGTATGCCATATAGATAGTAATCTGCCTTCCCTTTTTTGTTACCAAAGTGGATAACCTCACATTTATCCGCATTAAACTTCATCTGCCATGCATCTGCCCACTCCCCAACCTGTCCAAGTCACCCTTCATTCTCACAGCATCCTCCTCACAGTTCACATTGCCACCCAGCTTTGTGTCATCTGCAAATTTGCTAATGTTACTTTGAATCCCTTCATCCAAATCATTAATGTATATTGTAAATAGCTGCAGTCCCAGCACTGAGCCTTGTGGTACCCCACTAGTCACTGCCGTGCCATTCTGAAAGGGACACGTTAATCCCCACTCTCTGTTTCCTGTCTGCCAACCAATTTTCAATCCATGTCAGCACTCCACCCCCAATACCACGTGCCCTAATTTTGCCCACTATTCTCCTTTGTGGGACCTTATCAAATGATTTCTGAAAGTCCAGGTACACTACATCCACTGGCTCTCCCTTGTCCATTTTCCTAGTTACATCTTCAAAAAATTCCAAAATATTAGTTAAGCATGATTTCCCCTTCGTAAATCCATGCTGACTCGGACCGATCCTGTTGCTGCTATCCAAATGTGCGGCTATTTCATCTTTTATAATTGACTCCAGCATCTTCCCCACCACCGATTGCAGGCTAACTGGTCTATAATTCCCTGTTTTCTCTCTCCCGCCTTTCTTAAAGAGTGGAATAACATTGGCGACCATCCAATGCACAGGAACTGATCCTGAGTCTATAGAACATTGGGAAATTATCACCAATGCATCCACGATTTCTAGAGCCACTTCCTTAAGTACCCTGGGATAGGGAAACGGGAGTGGCGAGATTACAAAGAGCACACACGTTGCTCAGTGCTTCTCGGGCTCCACTCAAAGAACAAAGAAAAAAAGTTAAGGGCCTGACCCACTTTCACGACCTAATTCACTACCTCTGCCGATTTTGCCCTTGACCCATACTCGCAGCATTGGTCGTCATGAGGTAGGAGGCGGCGATGCTCATAGGTACTCATGGCATCAAGTAGGTCGGGGCGTTTTGTCTATCATAATTAAAAATGTCCACGAGTAAAAAAGGTCGTGAATTAGGTCGTGAAAGTGGGACAGGCACTTTAGTGTAATTATACATTTTCTTATCAATAAAACACACCTAAATCTGAGTGAAAGATCCGTAGCCAAAGGGAAATAAGGGAGGCTGGACCCATATATTTGCAATGTCAGCCTTATTCTCAAATCTTGGCACAGCTTCAGTACGGCTGCCCATTCCGGATGGACAACTAACTCCATTTTGTTTTCAAATTACTTCCATCTTGGTTCCAGAATGGGAGGTTCTCTGCTCTGTCTGTCTGTCTGTCTGTCTGTCTGTCTGTCTGTCTGTCTGTCTGGCTGTCTGTCTGTGTCTGTCTGTCTCTGTCTCTGTTTGTCTGTCTGTGTCTGTCTGTCTGTGTCTGTCTGTCTGTCTGTCTGTCTCTGTCTCTGTCTCTGTCTCTGTCTCTCTGTCTCTGTCTCTGTCTCTGTCTCTCTCAGGGCTGCCAACATTGGGTGAGAGTTGGGAGTGAGAAATTGCGAGGGACTAAGCCCGAGGGAGAGTTGCAACCGGGGGGGGGGGGGAAGGTGTGGGAGGTGTCCCCCCTCCCATTGGTACGGAACGTTTGCATTTTTCAGCTTAAAATTGTGCAATATGGTGCATACTGTAGCAAGTCTTTTAACTGCCACTTGAATGCAATATATATGCTTTAAATTGGATTAGCTATGAATAAGGTTAGAGTAAATTACATTCCTAATTACATTCCACAGTAAAGCCCAGGCTCTGATCAACACGTGCAGCACATGAATGATCTTAGTGTATTCATGTATGGAAATCAGGTTGTAATCAAACACTTGGCCCATGTTGACCAACCTGGGTCTCACTGCAGATTCAGATTCAGATTCAGATTCAATTTTAATTGTCATTGTCAGTGTACAGTACAGAGACAACGAAATGCATTTGTATGGAGCATTTGTACAGAGACAACGACTGCACACCTGGTACTACTGCTGGCCCTGACTCCAGTTGCATACTTTCTCTCATTCATGTCCCTGAGTCCAGCCTTACACATGGCCCCCTATTCTACCCTGATCATAGCTGCTTACCTGCTTAGGTTCCCAGTGCTGAACACACCCCTGGTCCCAGCTTTGACTGCACACCTTGTTCTATTCCAGACCTTAACTCTGGATGCAAACTTGGCCTTGCTCCCAGCCCCTTTGCACTGACAATATATCTGGCCCACACATAAAGCCCCATATCTGACCACGTGGACAACCTGTTACGTTCAACTCCCCAGGTGCTTATCTAATGCAGTAATCCTTTATGTGGAGCATTTCACAGACCAAATTATGGATAACAAAATTTGCTACATTCATTGGCTTCCTTGTTATCTAACATGCGAGTTACTTTGTCAAAGAAGTCATCAATTGGTTGAACACAATTTCTCATCCATAAAATTATGCTCACTCAGCTGTATAAGTATTCTGTTACCATTTCTTTCATTTTCGTAACAAACTGTCCTGAAGTTATTTTCACCCCAATATTTTCAGTATTTTGCTGTCTTCCTCTCAGCTGGGACTTTTCCGAAATGCAATGTCTAATAACTATATATTTAAGCAATATTATTCTATTAAATGTGATCTTGAGAGTACATAATATTTTCTGTGGTATTCATAACACAACAATGGTAAAAAGATCTTTTGTTTTGATTGCACCTACCAACATGCATACATTATTACATTACAGTTAATATGTACCGAGGGCAAATTTTTGTTCCAATGCTCCCCATTCCCAATTACTTTTACATTGAAGTGATTGAAATCCAAGTGAAGTTTAAATGGCATCATAAAAGTAAAACCTCCTGAATGTATGATATTCATTATGTGGTTGGTTGGGGTCAGTATCAGCACAATTACTATATCAAACTTTGAATCTTCAGATGTCCTGGTTCAAGCTAAAACTAAAGACAAATAATAATTTTCTCACATATTCCCCTGCAAGAATCTCTGTCACTACTTTAAAATATGCCCCTTCTTTGAACAAGTTCTTAAACATCGCATCTGAATCAGTTTCCATCTGATTACACTCCGTGTTCAATTAATAAAACAACGAGTTTGGGGACATTTCTATTTAACCTGTCAAAGGAATTGGGAGGGGGGGGTTAGAAATAGTCAGTGAGGTAAACAAACATAATAATTGAGTGGCAAATGACAATAGTGCTACCTTCCCAATATTTAACTGAAGGAAATAATGGGTTATCAGGGCTGTATGTTGTGACAGACAGCCTGACACATTTCATGTCATTTAATATTACACTTATCCCATCCCCCTGGATATTCCGGATTAATAAATTAAGGTTTTGTCAACTAATTACAAATCAGGCTCATTACAAATCAATAACATTAGCCAACTCCGAAACATGAAGTGCTGAGCATTGGGATCCAGACATCACGGACAACTGGCCTCAGTTCCCCGCTCACATCTGGCAGTGTTCTCCGTCGAGTGTTTTTGAAAGGGGGGAGGCTGAGCGATCACTGATCACTGGCCTTGGGGGTACCCGGTGAGGGAGTGGAGCAACCGAGTGGGGAGAGGGTGTGGAAGAAGGGTGTCCCCCCTCCCATGGTAGGGACTTTTTCAAATTTGATGTATTAAAAACATGTTTTAGTGCATTGTAGATGTATGATTTCAATGTTTTTTTGTATGAAGTATTTTTAATAGTTTACTTTTTAAGGGGTAACTTTATCCACACAAAGGGTGATGGGTGTATGGAACAAGCTGCCAGAGGAAGTTGTTGAGGCAGGGACCATCCCAACATTTAAGAAAAAGTTAGACTGATACATGGATTGGACAGGTTTGGAGGTATGGACCAAAAGCAGGTAGCGTAGCTGGGACATGTTGGCAGGTGTGGGCAAATTGCACCGAAGGGCTTGTTTTCACACTGTATCACTCTATGACTACATTATACCTCCACCATGCATGAATGCTTCAAAATCAAGTGATTGGGGTGGAAGATTGCAATCTTCACGTAGTCCGCCCTGTTTCGACAAATGCAATCAAGTTTTATCGCCATATACTCAAGCATAGAAACATAGAAAATAAGTGCAGGAATAGGCGCTCGGCCCTTCGAGCCAGCACTGTCATTCAATATGATCATAATTATTCATCTAAAATCAGTACCTTTTTCCTGTTTCTCCCCCCATGTCCCTTGGCTTTGTTAGCCCCAAGAACGAAATGTAACTCTCCCTTGAAAACATCCAGTGGATTGCCTCCACTGCCTTCTGTGGCAGAGAATTCCACAGATTCACAACGCTCTGTGTGAAGAAGGTTTGTCCTCGTCTCAGTCCTACCTGCCCCCCCCCCCCTATTATTCTTAAACTGTGACCGCTGGTTCTGAACTCCCCCAACATTGGGAACATTTTTCCTGCAGTTACAGTAAGTGAAAATCTAGCAGGCAAGCAGGATGCTTTCTACAACCACCCCCATTTAAAATCCACTATCTTCCACCCTTTCTACCCAGTGCTTGGTACTTACTAGCAGCAGCCACTGGTTGTCCTCCAGGATGCATCGAGCCACAGCCTGATCTATGCCGGTCACCTGGGCGAATTTGGCACAGAGACTCTCACGCAGCAGCGCAACGCTCCTGACGCCTTGCACTGAGGCTGCTCCATGGCCGGAGCTGCAGTGAGCAATTCGCCGGTCCGGCAAACACTCGCCAGCCCCGCTCCCCGTCCACATCTGTCCCCGTCGCTGCTACTGCTTCGAACACCCGCGGCCCATGCAGTCGATATGAGTTTTGAAATTTTTGTTGATCACATGATTTCTCACAACAGAGCTAAACAAATTTGGTGTTGGAAGCAGAAGCAGCGATGGGGACAGATGCGGACGGGTAGCGGAGCTGGCGAGTGTTTGCCGGGCTGGCAAGTCGCTCACTGCAGCTCCGGCCATGGAGCAGCCTCAGTGCATGGCGTTGGATGCGTTGCGCCGCTGCCGTGAGAGTCTCTGTGCCAAACACTGACTGGAAGGCGTTTGCAGCCCAGGCCACCCTTGACTCCCACACGGACATTGATTCCTACACATCTCTGTTCTGGACTTTATAAACTCCACCATCAATAGTGTCACCTCCCTCAAACGGGTGACCATATTCCCGAATCAGAAGCCATGGATGAACAGCGAGGTCAGGCTACTGCTGAAAGCACGGGACACCGCTTTCAGGTCAGGCGATGCTCGAGCCTACAGTTCATCCAGGGCTAACCTGAAGAGGGGCATCAAGAAGGCCAAGCACTGCCATAAGCTCAGGATTGAGGAGCGCTTCAACAACAACTCCGACCCCCGACGCATGTGGCAAAGCATCCAGGCCATCACGGACTATAGACCCACCAACACCACCCCCACATCCAGCGACGCCTCCTTCCTTGAGGAGCTTAACCACTTCTATGGCCGCTTTGACAGGGACAATCTAGAGATAGCCATCAAGGCTGTGCTCCCTGCTGATCACCAACCCCTCACACTCACTCCCTACGACGTGTACGTGGCACTGAGTAGGACTAATGCACGTAAGGCTGCTGGCCCTGACGGCATCCCCGGGCGCGTGCTCAGGGCCTGTGCTGTGCAGCTGACAGACGTCTGGACTGACATCTTCAACCTGTCACTTGCCCAAGCAGTTGTCCCCACGTGCCTTAAAACCACCTCCATCGTGCCAGTGACAAAACACTCCACTGCGGCGAGCCTCAACGACTTCCGCCCAGTTGCACTTACTCCCATCATCACCAAGTGCTTCGAGAGGCTGGTCCTGGCACATCTCAAAGGCTGCCTACCCCCCACACTGGATCCCTATCAGTTTGCCTACATCAAGAACAGGAGTACGGAGGATGCCATCTCAACGGCACTTCACTCCGCCCTCTCCCACCTCGACAACAGAGACACGTAAGAATGCTGTTCATCAATTACAGCTCAGCATTCAACACTATTATACTCTCTAAACTGATCACCAAACTCGATGACCTGGGCATCGACCCCTCCCTCTGCAACTGGATATTGGACTTTCTAACCAGTCTGTTAGGTTAGACAAGCACACCTCTTCAACCCTCACCCTGAACACCGGCATTCCACAGGGCTGTGTGCTGAGCCCCCTCCTCTACTCCCTCTTCACCTACGACTGCACACCTGTACATGGTACTAACACCATCATCAAGTATGCAGAAACAGTGATTGGCCTCATCAGCAACAAAGATGAGTCGGCCTATTGGGAGGAGGTCCAGCTCCTAGCAGCATGGTGCGCTGACAACAACCTGGCCCTTAACTCCAAGAAGACCAAGGAGCTCATTGTAGACTTCAGGAAGTCCAGAGGTGGCACGCACACCCCCATCCACATCAACGGGACGGAGGTGAAACGTATTTGCAGCTTCAGGTTCCTGGGGTCAACATCTCCGATGACCTCTCTTGGACCCACAATACCTCAACTCTGATCAAGAAGGCTCATCAGCGTCTCTTCTTCCTGAGGAGACTGAAGAAGGTCCATCTGTCTCCTCAGATTCTGGTGAACTTCTACCGCTGCACCATCGAGAACATCCTTATCAACTGTATCACAGTATGGTATGGCAACTGCTCTGTCTCCGACCGGAAAGCATTGCAGAGGGTGGTGAAAATTGCCCAACGCATCACTGGTTCCTCGCTCCCCTCCATTGAGCCTGTCCAAAGCAAGCGTTGTCTGCGAAGGGCGCTCAGCATCGTCAAGGACTGCTCTCACCCCAACCATGGACTGTTTACCCTCCTACCATCCAGGAGACGCTACAGGTCTCTCCGTTGCCGGACCAGCAGGTCCAGGAACAGCTTCTTCCCTGCGACTGTCACTCTACTAAACAATGTACCTTGGTGACTGCCAATCACAACCCCCCCCCCCCCCCGCTGGACACTCCTCCCACAGGAAAAACACTATGACTGTATACATGTAAATAGATTTATTTATTGAAATCATATTCTATGTCGCTCTTCCAGGGAGATGCTAACTGCCTTTCGTTGTCTCTGTACTGTACACTGACAATGACAATTAAAGTTGAATCTGAATCTGAAACTGAAATTCGCCCAGGTGACCGACATGGATCAGACTGTGGCTCGGTGCATCCTGGAGGACAACCAGTAGCAGCTGGAAGTAAGTACCAAGCACTGGGTGAAACGGTGGAAGATAGTGGACTTCAAATGGGTGTGGTTGGAGAAAGCATCCTGCTTGCCTGCTAGATTTTCACTTACTGTAACTGCAGGAAAAATGTTCCCTATGTTGGGGGAGTTCAGAACCAGCGGTCACAGTTTAAGAATAAAGGGGGGGGGGGCAGTTATGACTGAGACGAGGACAAACCTTCTTCACACAGAGAGTTGTGGATCTGTGGAATTCTCTGCCACAGAAGGCAGTGGAGGCCAATTCACTGGATGTTTTCAAGGGAGAGTTACATTTAGTTCTCGGGGCTAACAAAATCAAGGGACATGGGGGGAAAAACAGGAAATTTTAGATGAATAATCATGATCATATTGAATGGCAGTGCTGGCTCGAAGGGCCGAGCGCCTATTCCTGCACTTATTTTCTATGTTTCTATGCTTGAGTATATGGCGATAAAACTCGGATCATTTCTTCTTCTTCTTTCGTGTGGCGTGCACAGCCTACAGTTGTTGGACAACTTGTTGTATTTGATCTTCCGTTTGTGCATGTCAAGTTGATGCATTTGTCGAAACAGGGCGGACTACGTTAAGCTGCAATCTTCCACCCCAATCACTTGATTTTGAAGCATTCATGCATGGAGGAGGTATAATGTAATCATAGAGTGATACAGTGTGAAAACAGGCCCTTCGGCGCAATTTGCCCACACCCGCCAACATGTCCCAGCTACGCTACCTGCTTTTGGTCCATACCTCCAAACCTGTCCAATCCATGTATCAGTCTAACTTTTTCTTAAATGTTGGGATGGTCCCTGCCTCAACTACCTCCTCTGGCAGCTTGCTCCATACACCCATCACCCTTTGTGTGGATAAAGTTACCCCTTCAAAAGTTATCTTAAAAATACGTCATACAAAAAAACATTGAAATCATACTTCTACAATGCACTAAAACATGTTTTTAATACATCAAATTTGAAAAAGTCCCTACCATGGGAGGCGGGACATCCTTCTTCCACACCCTCTCCCCACTCGGTTGCTCCACTCCCTCACCGGGTACCCCCAAGGCCAGTGATCAGTGATCGCTCAGCCTCCCCCCTTTCAAAAACACTCGACGGAGAACACTGCCGGATGTGAGTAGGGAACTGAGGCCATTGTCCGTGATGTCTGGATCTCAATGCTCAGCACTTCATGTTTCGGAGTTGGCTAATGTTATTGATTTGTAATGAGTCTGATTTGTAATTAGTTGACAAAACCTTAATTTATTAATCCGGAATATCCAGGGGGATGGGATAAGTGTAATATTAAATGACATGAAATGTGTCAGGCTGTCTGTCACAACATACAGCCGATAACCCATTATTTCCTTCAGTTAAATATTGGGAAGGTAGCATTATTGTCATTTGCCACTCAATTATTGTTTGTTTACCTCACTGACTATTTCTAACCCCCCCCCCCCCCCCCAATTCCTTTGACAGGCTAAATAGAAATGTCCCCAAACTCGTTGTTTTATTAATTGAACACAGAGATGAACATCCTCAAGGAATGTAATCAGATGGACACTGATTCAGATGCGATGCTTAACAACTTGTTCAAAGAAGGGGCATATGTTAAAGTAGTGACAGAGATTCTTGCAGGGGAATATGTGAGGAAATTATTATTTGTCTTTAGTATTAGCTTGAACCAGGACATCTGAAGATTCAAAGTTTGATATAGTAATTGTGCTGATACTGACCCCAACCAACCACATAATGAATATCATACATTCAGGAGGTTTTACTTTTATGATGCCATTTAAACTTCACTTGGATTTCAATCATTTCAATGTAAAAGTAATTGGGAATGGGGAGCATTGGAACAAAAATTTGCCCTCGGTACATATTAACTGTAATGTAATAATGTATGCATGTTGGTAGGTGCAATCAAAACAAAGATCTTTTTACCATTGTTGTGTTATGAATACCACAGAAAATATTATGTACTCTCAAGATCACATTTAATAGAATAATATTGCTTAAATATATAGTTATTGGACTTTGCATTTCGGAAAAGTCCCAGCTGAGAGGAAGCAGCAAAATACTGAAAATGTTGGGGGTGAAAATAACTTCATGACAGTTTGTTACGAAAATGAAAGAAATGGTAACAGAATACTTATACAGCTGAGTGAGCATAATTTTATGGATGAGAAATTGTGTTCAACCAATTGATGACATTTGACAAAGTAACTCGCATGTTAGATAACAAGGAAGCCAATGAATGTAGCAAATTTTGTTATCCATAATTTGGTCTATGAAATTCCCCACATAAAGGATTACTGTATTAGATAAGCACCTGGGGAGTTGAACGTAACGGGTTAAGTCCACGTGGTCAGATATGGGGCTTTATGTGTGGGCCAGATATATTGTCAGTGCAAAGGGGCTTGAAGCAGGGCCAAGTTTGCGAGTGGCCTATGACCTGGGCATGTGCACTCAGAATACCGAACTCGCTTATTCACTGGATGTTTTCAAGACTAGATTTTCACGTTAGATTTAGCTCAAAGGCTAACGGGATCAAGGGATATGGGAAAAAAGCAAGGAACGGGGTACTTAGATTCTGGATGATCAGCCATGATGATATTGAATGGCGGTGCTGGCTCGAAGGGCTGAATGGCCTATTCCTGCACCTATTGCCTGTTACCTTCTCCCAACTAACAATGATCTAATCTACATTTTCCTTAAACTTCATTACCTTTGTCGTGTTTTCACTCCTTATACTTCCTTGTCTCTGTACTTCCCATCAGACTGAAGGAGGGTCTCGACCCGAAACGTCACGCATTCTCTCTCTCCACAGAAGCTGCCCGACCCGCTGAGTGACTCCAGCACTGTGTGACCTTCTTCCCATGATGCATGCCTCCCCACGTGGCTCTGCCCCTCCCCCCTCCTTCTCCCCCTCCCCTCACTTCCACCATCCTCATCCCCCTTCCGCACCCCCTTGCCTCTTCACCACCTCTCCCCTCCTTCCCTCTCGTATCTCTACAATTCACCTCCTCCTTCCCCCAACCTCCACCCCACCCCCCCCCCCCATCACCCCCAACCCCTCCCCCCCCCCCCCCCCCCCCCCCCGTGCTCAAGCACCAGTAATGTTCACGTGTTAGTAATGTCCTGTTTGCCAGCTTGTTGATCCTCTGTGTTCCTCGCCTGCAGGGTTGGGGGGGGGGGCTCAAATAGAGAAAGCTAGTGGACAGTGTGTGAGGCGGGAGACAGAGAAAGAAAGCACTCAGACCCAATATGAAGGGGGAAAGAAGAAAAAGGTAATAAACAGAGAATAAGAGGTGGTGGGTTTCTTAAATGTGTGAGCAGAGAGATAAAGGGGCGTCAAATGAGGATAGAAGCAATAGGTAGCAAGGTGAAAAGTAAAAGTGGCAGGCAGACAAATCCAGGGCAAAAATCAAAAAGGCTTTTCTTAAATGTGTGAGCAGAGAGATAAAAACAAGCCTGAAGGCTTTGTGTCTCAATGCAAGCAGCATTCGTAATAAGGTAGATGAGTTGAATGTGCAGATAGCTATTAATGACTATGATATAGTTGGGATCACGGAGACATGGCTCCAGGGTGACCAAGGCTGGGAGCTGAACATCCAGGGATATTCAATATTCAGGAGGGATAGAGAGAAAGGAAAAGGAGGTGGGGTAGCGTTGCTGGTTAGAGAGGGGATTAACGCAATAGAAAGGAAGGACATTAGCTTGGAGGATATGGAATCGATATGGGTAGAGCTGCGAAACACTAAGGGGTAGAAAACTAGTGGGAATTGTGTACAGGCCACTTAATAGTAGTAGTGGAGTTGGGGATGACATCAAACAGGAAATTAGAAATGCGTGCAACAAAGGTTAAACAGCTATAATGGGTGACTTCAATCTACATATAGATTGGGTGAATCAAATTGGCAGGGGTGCTGAGGAAGAGGATTTGTTGGAATGAATGCGGGATAGTTTTTTAAACCAGCATGTAGAGGAACCAACGAGAGAGCAGGCTATTCTAGACTGGGTATTGAGTAATGAGGAAGGGTTAGTTAGCAGTCTTGTTGTGCATGGCCCATTGGGCAAGAGTGACCATAATATGGTTGAGTTCTTCATTAGGATGGAGAGTGACATTGTTAATTCAGAAACAATGGTCCTGAACTTAAAGAAAGGTAACGTTGAGGGTATGAGACGTGAATTGGCCAAGATAGACTGGCGATTGATTCTTAATGGGTTGACGGTGGATATGCAATGGAAGGCATTTAAAGACTGCATGGATGAACTACAACAATTGTTCATCCCAGATTGGCAAAATAATAAATCAGGGATGGTAGTGCATCCGTGGATAACATGGGAAATCAGGGATAGTATCAAACCAAACGATGAAGAGAATTTTTCGAGGATGTAACTAGCAGAGTGGATAAGCGAAAACCAGTGCATGTGTTATATCCGGACTTTAAGAAGGCTTTCGACAAAGTCCCACATAAGAGATTAGTATACAAACTTAAAGCACACGGTATTGGGGGTTCAGCATTGATGTGGATAGAGAACTGGCTGGCAAACAGGAAGCAAAGAGTAGGATTAAACGGGTCCTTTTAAGAATGGCAGGCAATGACTAGTGGGGTACCGCAAGGCTCAGTGCTGGGACCCCAGCTATTTACAATATATATTATTGATTTGGACGAGGAAATTGAATGCAACATCTCCAAGTTTGGGAATGACAGGGAGCTGGGGAGGGGGAGGGGGGAGAAAGCAGTGTTAGCTGTGAGGAGGATGCTAGGAGGCTGCACGTGACTTGGTTAGGCTGGGTGAGTGGGCAAATGTATGGCAGATGCAGTACAATGTACAGAGAAGGTTCACCAGACTGATTCCTGGGATGTCAGGAGTTTCATGTGAAGAAAGAATGGATAGACTCGCCTTGCACTCGCTAGAATTTAGAAGATTGAGGGGGGATCTTATAGAAACTTACCAAATTCGTAAGGGGTTGGACAAGCTAGATGCAGGAAGATTGTTCCCAATGTTGGGGAAGTGCAGAACAAGAGGTCACAGTTTCAGGATTAAGGGGAAATCTTTTAGGGCTGAGATGCGAAAAACATTTTTTACACAGAGAGTGGTGAATCTCTGGAAATCTCGGCCACAGAAGGCAGTTGAGGCCAGTTCATTGGCTATATTTAAGAGGGAGTTAGATGTGGCACTTGTGGCTAAGTAGGATCAGGGGGGTATGGAGAGAAGGCAGGTACAGGATACTGAGTTAGATGATCAGCCATGATCATATTGAATGGTGGTGCAGGCTCGAAGGGCCGAATGGCCTACTCTTGCACCTATTTTCTATGTTTCTATGACTAGGAGCTGTTGTCGGGGACGGAGATAAGGGGATGTGAGCCGTCATTGAGGGCGGCCAGGCTGCCGGTGAGCCCCTCACCCCCGCTCGGTGTGCGGGCTGAGCTTTCGATTGGCTGAGCTTCAGTGGAGGACCACATGGAGAAGCGTTATGAGTGCGACATGTATGGCAAGGCCTGGCAGCACTCGAGCCAGCTGGAGATCCACCGGCGGGTGCACACAGGTTAACGTCCCTTTGACTGCTCCATCAGTGGCAAGAGCTTCAATACGGCGCGGGAACTGAAGATGCACCGGCTCGTGCACATGGGCGAGAAGCCCTTTGGCTGCTCCTCCTGCGGCAAGAGTTTTGCCCGGTTGTGCGGGCTGTGGGGTCACCAGCGGGTGCACACGGGAGAGAGCGGCCCTTGCATTGAAACATAGAAAATAAATGTAGGAGGCAGCCCTTCGGCACTTTGAGCCCACACCGCCAGTCATTTTCAGCATGGCTAATCGTCCCCTATCAATAACCCATGCCTGCCTTCTCCACATATCCCTTGACTCCATTAACCCCTAGAGCTCTATCTAACGCTCTCTTAAATTCATCCAGTGACTTGGCCTCCACTGCCCTCTGTGGCAGGGAATTCCACAAAGTCACAACTGTGGCCCCTGGTTCTGGACTCGCCCAACATTGGGAACATTTTTCCTGCATCTAACTTGTCGAGTCCTTTTATAATTTTATTTGTTTCTATAAGATACCCCCTCATCCTTCTAAACTTCAGTGAATACAAGCCTAGTGTTTTCAGTCTTTCCTCATATGACCGTCCCGCCATACCAGGGATCAATCTCGTGAACCTACGCTGTACTGCTTCAATCGCAAGGATGTCCTTCCTCAAATTAGGATACAAAAACTGTACACAATGTTCCAGATGTAGTTTCACCAGAGCCCTATACAACTGCAGAAGAACCTCTACTCCTATACTGAAATCCTCTTGTTATGAAGGCCAACATTCCATTAGATTTCTTCACTGCCTGCTGTACCTGTAAGCCAACTTTCAGTGACTAGTGTACAAGGACACGCAGGTCTCGCTGCATCTTCCCCTTACATAACCTAACCCAATTGAGATAATAATCTGCCCCTTTGTTTTTGCCGAAAAGCGGAAATTAGAAATTAGAAATGCGTGCAACAAAGGTAAAACAGTTATAATGGGTGACTTCAATCTACATATAGATTGTGTGAATCAAATTGGCAAGGGTGCTGAGGAAGAGGATTTCTTGGAATGTATGCGGGATAGTTTTCTAAACCAACATGTAGAGGAACCAACGAGAGAGCAGGCTATTCTAGACTGGGTATTGAGTAATTATTATTATTACAGCTTTATTTCAGACACAGGTCCATATACACATCAAACAGTACAAAGAATTACAAAGATTCATTAAGAAATTGCATATTAGCCTAAAATATATATAAGCTATTGCACCAATGCCATCTCAGCCTAGAAGTGAATCTATATCAGCTTTTCAGAGGGCTGACTAAGGCTTCAATTATGTGGTTCTCTGACTTGTCAAGGCGACACATAAAACTAAACATCAGCTGTCTTAAGAGTGCCTCACAGGTTGGCACAGGTTAATGAGGAAGGGTTAGTTAGCAGTCTTGTTGTGCGTGGCCCTTTGGGCAAGAGTGACCATAATATGGTTGAGTTCTTCATTAGGATGGAGAGTGACATCGTTAATTCAGAAACAAGGGTCCTGAACTTAAAGAAAGGTAACGTTGAGGGTATGAGACGTGAATTGGCCAAGATAGACTGGCGATTGATTCTTAATGGGTTGACGGCGGATATGCAATGGAAAACATTTAAAGACTGCATGGATGAACTACAACAATTGTTCATCCCAGTTTGGCAAAAAAAATAAATCAGGGACGGTAGTGCATCCGTGGATAACAAGGGAAATCAGGGATAGTATCAAAACAAAAGATGAAGCGTACAAATTAGCCAGAAAAAGCAGCCTACCAGAGGACTGGGAGAAATTCAGAGACCAGCAGAGGAGGACAAAGAGCTTGATTAGGAAAGGGAAAATAGATTATGAAAGAAAACTGGCAGGGAACATAAAAACTGACTGCAAAATATTTTATAGATATGTGAATATATATCAGCTAAAACAAATGTAGGTCCCTTGCAGTCAGAAACGGGTGAATTGATCATGGGGAACAAGGACATGGCAAACCAATTGAATAACTACTTTGGTTCTGTCTTCACTAAGGAAGACATAAATAATCTGCCGGAAATAGCAGGGGACCGGGGGTCAAATGAGATGGAGGAACTGAGTGAAATCCAGGATAGCCAGGAAGTGGTGTTAGGTAAATTGAATGGACTAAAGGACGACAAATCCCCAGGGCCAAATAGGCTGCATCCCAGAGTACTTAAGGAAGTAGCCCCAGAAATAGTGGATGCA
Source organism: Leucoraja erinaceus (assembly GCF_028641065.1). Lineage (NCBI taxonomy): Eukaryota > Metazoa > Chordata > Chondrichthyes > Rajiformes > Rajidae > Leucoraja > Leucoraja erinaceus. The sequence continues at coordinate 15,720 of NW_026576881.1, forward strand.
TTAGTGAGAATTTTTCAAAACTCTTTAGATTCTGGAGTCGTTCCTGAGGATTGGAGGGTAGCTAATGTAACACCACTTTTTAAAAAGGGAGGTAGAGAGAAAACGGGGAATTACAGACCAGTTAGTCTAACGTCGGTAGTGGGGAAACTGCTAGAATCAGTTATTAAAGATGGGACAGCAGCACATTTGGAAAGTGGTGAAATCATTGGACAAAATCAGCATGGATTTATCATGTCTGACGAATCTTATAGACTTTTTCGAGGATGTAACTAGTAGAGTGGATAAGGGAGAACCAGTGGATGTGTTATATCTGGACTTTCAGAAGGCTTTCGGCAAGGTCCCACATAAGAGATTGTATACAAACTTAAAGCACACGGCATTGGGGGTTCAGTATTGATGTGGATAGAGAACTGGCTGGCAGACAGGAAGCAAACAGTAGAAGTGAACGGGTCCTTTTCACAATGGCAGGCCATGACTAGTGGGGTACTGCAAGGCTCAGTGCTATTAATGATTTGGACGATGGAATTGAATGCAACATCTCCAAGTTTGCGGATGACACGAAGCTGGGGGGCAGTGTTAGCTGTGAGGAGGATGCTAGGAGGCTGTAAGGTGACTTGGATAGGCTGGGTGAGTGGGCAAATGCATGGCAGATGCAGTATAATGTGGATAAATGTGAGGTTATCCACTATGGTGGCAAAAACAGGAAAGTAGATTATTATCTGAATGGTGGCCGATTAGGAAAGGGGGAGATGCAACGAGACCTGGCTGTCATGGTATACCAGTCATTAAAAGGAGGCATGCATGTGCAGCAGGCAGTGAAGAAGGTGAATGGTATGTTAGCATTCATAGCAAAAGGATTTGAGTATAGGAGCAGGGAGGTTCTACTGCAGTTGTACAGGGCCTTGGTGAGACCACACCTGGAGTATTGTGTACAGTTTTGGTCTCCTAATCTGAGGAAAGACATTCTTGCCATAGAGGGAGTACAGAGAAGGTTTACCAGACTGATTCCTGGGATGTCAGGAATTTCATATGAAGAAAGACTGGATAGACTCGGTTTGTACTCGCTAGGATTTAGAAGATTGAGGGGGGATCTTATAGAAACTTACAAAATTCTTAAGGGGTTGGACAGGCTAGATGCAGGAAGATTGTTCCCGATGTTGGGGAAGTCCAGAACAAGGGGTCACAGTTTAAGGATAAGGGGGAAATCTTTTAGGACCGAAATGAGGAAAACCTTTTTCACACAGAGAGTGGTGAATCTCTGAAATTCTCTGCCGCAGAAGGTAGTTGAGGCCAGTTAATTGGCTATATTTAAGAGAGAGTTAGATGTGGCCCTTGTGGCTAAAGGGATCAGGGGGTATGGAGAGAAGGCAGGTACAGGATACTGAGTTGGATGATCAGCCATGATCATATTGAATGGCGGTACAGGCTCGAAGGGCCGAATGGCCTACTCCTGCACCTAATTTCTATGTTTCTATGTTTGTATTTATCTATATTATACTGCATCCTCCACGTATCTGCCCACTCACTCAACCTGCACCCTCCTAACATCCTCTTCACAGCTCACACTGCCACCCAGCTTTGTGTCATCCGCAAACTTGCTAGTGTTGTTCCTAATTCCCTCTTCCAAATAATTAATATATATAGTAAACAGTTGCGGCCCCAACACCGAGACTTGCGGCACTCCACTCGCCGCTGCCTGCCATTCTGAAAAGGACGCGTTCACTCCTACTCTTTGCTTCCGGTCTGCCAACCAATTTTCTATCCATGTCAACACCCTACCCCCAATACCATGTGCTCTAATTTTCCTTTCACCTGCTCTGACAGCAGCAAAGTCGTCCAAGGACCTGAAGTTGCACAGTTGCCTGCACACCGGGGAGCGGCCCTACACCTGCAGCGACTGCGGCAAGGTGTACCCAGTCCAATAACCTGCTGGAGCACCAGCGCATTCACTCCGCCGAGCGCCCGTTCACCTGCGCCCAGTGAGGCATGGGCTTCACCTGCTCCACCAGGCTGCTGTCCCACCAGCAGGTGCACGACATCGACCGTCCCTTCCCCCACCCGGTGTGTTGAGAACGCTTTGCCATGGCCTCTCATGGTCTGTCTCACCAGCGCGTGCACACAGGTAGCCAGCACTACGACTGCCCGTACTGCGGTGAGTCATTTGACAGCTCGCAAGGGTTGCGGCAGCACCGGCGGGCTCAAGGCGGCGAGCAGCTGCTCCCGCTGCGGCGAGGGTTTCAAGAGAGCACGGGGGCTATGGGAGCACCAGCGGATACACACCGGAGAGAGACCCTTTGAGTGCGCTGAGTGTGGCAAGGGTTTCACCCGCATGTCCAGCCTGTGGCAGCACCGGCGTGCACATTGTAGCGATTGGGCGGAAAGGGATGAATGGGATCATTGGTGTAGACATTTTTTTAAATCAAGAATTGAAGCTGTCCTTGTTTTACTAATCAAGTTGAGCTGTAAAATGTTATTCAAACTGTTATAGAGGAGCATGCGAACATTGCAACAAAAATACTGTAAGTTTTTTTAGAACTTATTTGTGTGTTGATTTGATTGCCTGTTACTGTTCAACTGTGTTAGGGTGTGCACATTAAAAATATGATGCAAAATTAAAGGCGCAAACTATGGAATTCATATTTTACAGTATTGTTATCAAAGAAAAGAAAGCAGTTCCAATTGTTTGATATTATTCATATGGAGGAGAAAATATAATTGCTCTAAAACCTATCTGAATTTTACAATCTCACTAAAGGTAATCCCCTTTCCCTCCCCCCCTCCTTCTCCCTCCCTCTCCCACCACCTCTCTCTCCCTCCCTATCTCTCTCCCACTCACACTTCTCTCTCTCCCCCTCTGCCTCAACACCCCTCATTCCCTCTATCACACCCCTCTCTCTCCCTCCATCCCCGTGTCTCTCCCCCCTCCCTCTCCCTCCCCCCCCCCTCCCCCCTCCCTCTCCCATCTCTCAACCCCTCTCTCTCCCTCCCCCCTTCCCCCTCTCTCTCTGCCCCCCTCTCTCTGTGCCCCCCTCTCTCTCCCCTCCTCACACCCCCCCTCTCTCTCTCCCTCTCCCCTCCTCTCTCCCTCTCTCTCCCTCTCTCTCTCTCCCTCTCTCTCTCTTTCCCCTCTCTCTCTTTCCCTCTCTCTCTCCCCCTCTCTCTCTCTTTCCCTCTCTCTCTCTTTCCCTCTCTCTCTCTCCCTCCCCTTCTCTCTCTCCCCCCCTCACCTCCCCCTCTTTCTCTCCCCCTCTCCCTCCCACACACCGAGGCTCCGACTCCGCGCCCCCCCCCCCCCCCCCCCCCCCCCCCCCCCCCCCCCCCCCCCCCCCCCCCTCCCCCCCCCGTCCGGAGAAACGGGCACTCCCGCAATGTAGTATTCCACTACTTACATGGAGTAGACACGAGGCATTGAGGTGATTGTGTGGAGCGCAAATGGAGATCTGAACCTGCCTGGGCAAACTGCGCACATGCGGAGTGACAGCGTCATTTTGCGTCGCTATTGCGTCACCGGCTTCCCCCAACTGCGCAGGCGCAGATGATCGCAATTTCCCCGCCAAAACATCCAGCGGGCGAGAACTAGAATTTCGGGCAATTTCCGTCAAAGTGGAAACGCTCATAGCGTTCCAATGTTTTTTTGTCTGGGGAAAAAAACACCTTGGTCGGAGGCCCCCCAGATTTGAAGGCCTATTCAGCCTATAAAACCTATAGGTAAAACCGGCCCTACCGAGGCCCTGATTGATCTCAGGCCCTAAACTTAAGCTTGTGAAGCTTGTACGTAAATCCGGTCCTGCGTAAGTGGCAGAGTTTTTTTCTAAAATCAATATACAGAACAACAGGAAATGGTCAAGATCAGACTTTTAGTAATATAGATTATTTACATATATTCAGACGCTCCAGGGGAAACGAATGGTGTATGTTCCCTTTGAGAACCCGGTCCCCACGATCATTCCACCCACAGGGACATCCAGCGACAAGGATTCAGTTATTGGAAGTGATTAGAATAGTTTATTTCTAGTCACTATGAACAACCTGTGTGATTCACGCACAAGGTGGTGACAGCGCGCTGTTATCCCGTGATTTTAAACGTCTAGTATTACTACACTAGGACAATATTGAGATTATATTGTGTAGAAAGGAACTGCAGATGCTGATTTATTTCATGTGAACGCTTGGTTGTATACGGCAGCTACTGAGTTATATAATTCGCACACCCGGATAACTCCTGAAAAAAAGATGTATACATCTGTTCAATGTTCTACTATATTTATAACCATATAACCATATAACAATTAAAGCACGGAAACAGGCCATCTCGGCCCTACAAGTCCGTGCCGAACAACTGTTTCCCTTGGTACACAAAATTGCTGGAGAAACTCAGCGGGTGCAGCAGCATCTATGGAGCGAAGGAAATAGGCAACGTTTCGGGCCGAAACCCTTCTTCAGACTGATGGGGGGGTCCATCGCAGGGGACAGACTCCTGACCGACATACATTACAAACCCACCGACTCACATGGCTATCTGGACTACACGTCTTCCCACCCTGCCCCCTGTAAAGATTCCATCCCCTACTCCCAATTCCTCTGCCTACGCCGCATCTGTTCCCAGGATGAGACATTCCATACCAGGGCATCAGAAATGTCCTCGTTCTTCAGGGAACGGGGATTCCCCTCCGCCACCATAGATGAAGCTCACAACAGGGTCTCATCCATACACCGTAACACTGCTCTCTCTCCCCATCCCCACACTCGCAACAAGGGCAGAGTCCCTCTGGTCCTCACCTTTCACCCCACCAGCTGGCAAATACAACACATAATCCACCGCCATTTCCGCCACCTCCAACATGACCCCACCACTCGCCACATCTTCCCATCTCCCCCCATGTCTGCCTTCCGCAAAGACCGCTCCCTCCGCAACTCCCTTGTCAATTCTTCCCTTCCCTCCCGTACCACCCCTCAGGAAGGTCAGTCCGCAATAACCAACCTGACCTCCCGGTGGCTCAGCACTTCAAAGGTTCCCCTCCCATCTCCTCCAATCATCTACTGCACCCTCTGTCCTGGGGCTGATTTACATCGGGGAGACCAAGTGAGCAACAGCGGAAATTTCGAGGAACAGCCGCTCATATTAACGACCTGGGGGCTCACCTTGCGTCCGGATGGCATTCCGACATTGAATTCTCCTCCATTGCTAGAGTGAGCAACAGCGGAAATTGGAGGAACAGCACCTCATATTCCGCCTGGGGACCTTGCGTCCGGATGGCCTTGACATGTCTCCTCCCCCAATTTTGCTAGCCCTAGCTGTCTCCTCCCCTTCCATAACCCTCTAGCCGTCTCCTCCCACCCTCGGGCTCCGCCCGCCCTCGGGCTCCTCCCCCCCCCCCCCTCCCCCCCCCCCCATCAGTCAGTCTGAAGAAGGGTTTTGGCCCGAAACGTTGCCTATTTCCTTTGCTCCATAGATGCTGCTGCACCCGCTGAGTTTCTCCAGCAATTTTGTGTACCTTCGATTTTCCAGCATCTGCAGTTCCTTCTTGAACTGTTTTCCCTTAGTCCCACCTGCCTGCACTCATACCATATCCCTCCATTCCCTTCTCATCCATATGCCTATCCAATTTATTTTTAATTGATACCAACGAACCTGCCGACACCACTTCCACTGGAAGCTCATTCCACACAGCTACCACTCTCTGAGTAGAGAAGTTCCCCCTCATGTTACCCCTAAACTTCTGTCCCTTAATTCTGAAGTCATGTCCTCTTGTTTGAATCTTCCCTATTCTCAAAGGGAAAAGCTTGTCCACGTCAACTCTGTCTATCCCTCTCATCATTTTAAAGACCTCTATCAAGTCCCCCCTTAACCTTCTGCGCTCCAGAGAATAATAACTAGACTGAGAATACTAATGTTCCATTGATATGATTAATTTCACAATGAAATTAACGGGGTATGTAACCACGTTCTTCAGCTCCTCTCGGAACTTTCTCTGGGTCAGGACATAAATACACGTGTTGGTGCAGGTACTCAGAGCCTGGAGCATAAACGAAATTGTCTGAAGATTACTGTCCGCGAAATACTCAGCGCCTAAAACGCGCTCAGCCACAACATATACAATCACTGTGCTCCACAATGCGATGAAACTGCCAGATATGCAGAAGAGTAAAACGATAGATTTCCTCCGGCTGTCCATCTCCGGATCTTTGCCATTCTCTCCACTGTTGCGGCCCCGGATCAATCTACGGACTCTACCAGAGACTAGAATGTATCTCGCAGTCAGTGAATTGAACAACAAAAACAAAACGAACGGGAGACAAGCAGTTACAGTAAAGTACATCAACTCAAACGAAGTCCATGAAGGTGAGGTTAAGAATGACTGTGTCCAGCCACACCCTCTGGGTTTATTATCGGTAATATATACTGATTCGACTGTAAAATACCACGGTATGTTTATTAAACAGCTCAGAGCAATTATCGTTCCGATAACAACACTCGCCGTTCGCTCGGTGCAATATTTTATTTTCAGCTTCTGACAACAAATGGCTACAAACCGATCAAACGTGAACCCCACGGTGAACCAGACAGAGATCGTTATGGCGGCGCTGTCCAGGGTCCAGTTGACGGAGCACACGGGGGTGATGGTGAAGAACGACAGCGGGAAATACATTTCAACAATAGACCTTATTATGACATCAATGATGAGGACCATGAGGTCGGCCGTTGCCATTCCCACCAGGTAGCGAGTGATGCATTTGGAGAGACCGCATTTTCCCCGAGACAGGATCACAATCGCCACCAAGTTAACTGCGAAAGAACGAACGAAGGATGTTACAGTATGTGGCGGTCACAAAGAATACCCTCAACTGAAAGGATTTCCGAGTGACATTTACTACTGCGTTTCAAGAATAAATGTAATTAAAGTCATGATTAAAAACAAAACATAGATCATAGAACAGTACAATACAAAACAGGTAATTCGGTCCACAATGTCCGCGTAGAACATGATGCCAAGGCTAACTCCTGTCTGCCTACGCATAATCCATATCCTTCCATTCTCTGCAAATCTATTGGCGTATTCAAACGTCTATAAAAAACCACCACCCTACCTGGCCCAGAAACCAGTACAAACCCACACCCTGGCAGCGTGTTCCAGGCACTCAGCCTTTGTTGGTGCGGCCGGTAAAATAAAATGTCACATTCAATGCCAACTGATCTACCTGTATTGCCACCTCCGAAGATCGTTGATCTTGTACACCATCGTGTTCGAAAGATAATCCCTGCTCGGAGCCTACCCTGTGCCCAAGGCATACCCCAGTTTCACCCGACTTATTAGCGAATGGAAAGGCTCAGGAAACTGTTGGTAGATGTAAGGGGATGTTGATGCTGTTGTGTACCAAGTGCAGAAGATTAAGAAATCTCCTTGGAGACGGTCATGGTATGGTATGCATATCTGTAGCGGGACTTCGCTGATCAACCAGTTGCAAGTACAGTAACAGTTTATTCGAAGAAAGCTTCTCATATGTATGTGGACCATTTGGCTCATTGTGTCTGTGCCAAACAATCGGGCTTTGCAACGTGGGTGTATAATCTTCTAGATCAGTGTTTTCAATTACACGTCCGAGGGTTTACAAGTTAAGTCTTTCCTCTTCCAGACTTTCATGCAGACAGTTTGGGACCGTTCGCGACGTCTGAATACATTTATTATCACCATCCATCTCCTCGCATTTTACTGGAAATGCCTGCTCTCTGCCACATAAACGGTTTCCAATTCAAGTTGTTCCGCCTACCCAACAATTCTTAAACACCACAACTCCAATCAGCAGTGCAAAGCACCAGAGGTGCAGTGTGTTGACATAACCCACACACAAGGCTCAAACTGGAACCTGGCTGGTGATTTGCGTGGAATCGTCAAACAGAAGATCACAGCTCTGGGAAAAGATGTAAACAATGTATTTTTTAAAATAACCGATTGGCCTGCCTTGTTAACCCCGGTTTCATTTCGACACACAAGCTGGTTGGCAGAATAATTTATTGGATGCAGCACGGAGCTAGAAACGTATAAAATACATGTCCATGTCTAGTAAGGCACAAGTCTGGATTGCACACGCTTGTACAAGAACCAAAATCAACAAATCTCAGACGAGCAGCAACATCGCACATTCTCATTGAATTGAAGGATAAATTATGAAATTATAACATCGGGAAATCTGAGACGTGCAGAATAATCAGCAACACTCGGCTAACAGTGAGTGACCACGGGGACCTGAACTACGAACCCAGAATCCTGCTGTGACATACATGTTAACACGCAACATCCCATCCAATTGCCTTTCCTACAGCTCAATGCAGTCGCCAGCCCCAGCCCCAGTGTCCTGCAGCTCACATCTATACCCACATGCACCACATGCTGCCTCTTGTCACTGAGAACGGTCACAGAGCCGGACATCCTCACCACACACACGTTGGCAGCACCGCCACTACTTGGAGCGACAACGGTTCAACAACATCTCTGCAGTCAGTTGGTGCGAGGGTTATGGGCCGGCGGGGTTCTCCTCACAGAGCAACGTGACGGGGAACAGAAACAGGCGCGCGTTGGGCTGTCACCCGTGCCCCCGGTGTAGTATACAGATCTGATCTCAGGTTGGGACAAAGCATAGATAAGAATTGAAATGTACTCAGTCAATCCAATAATACGGCGCCATCTGTCGACCACTGCCTGAACTGTCATTAACCCTGAAACGGCCGAACTCAAGCAACGTAGCCAGGTACAGAGGGAGAAGCTAAAGCGGCCCCTTCCTGACAGCGGAATATCACAACTGCAGGCCAGCAGGAAAGTCAAGAATAAATTGTGGATGCTGGAAATCAGAAAATATTGCCAAAAACTGCAAATGCTGGATATCCTGGGCAGCTCCCACTCGACCAGGCTGTACAAATTCACCAACAATACAACAGCATACGGAATGCAGAGCGGCACCCAGATTGTACAATATCACCCAGAGTGTGTTCAAGTAGGAACTGCAATGCTGGAAAATCGAAGTTACACAAAAATGATGGAGAAACTCAGCGAGTGAAGCAGCATCTATGGAGCGAAGGAAATAGGTTTAGAACACGTTACACAGATAATGTAGTTCAATTACCTATTCAGTGAAATTCTATCCCTTCTCCAGACATTCGCTACACCCCAGCCCTTGTCCTTTCTAACATCACTGCCGCTCAGATTAACTTGTGTGTTCCCTTCCTTGCTTCCCGAGAGAGAAACTTTGATTTGAAATGTTAACTCTTTCTATTTCCACAAATGCTCCCAGCCATGCGGTTTCAAGCATTTCCGAATTTCACTCCAGACCAGCGGGGATTATTTCCTAGTTGCGGAAATATTCCACGCCGGCTGTGAATAAAGAACGTGCTTGGAGTGAAACTGCATCATTTCTCTGACTGCAGACTCAGAGCAACAATCCTGGTCTCGCACTCGGACGGGAGCATCAACGGTTGATTTTTTGCAAGGAAAAGCAAGAAAGTAATTGTCAGCAGCACAGTTTTGCTCAGTGCTGTAACTACCGGAAACTCCTGGATTATCTGAACACTTATCCTGATCACTTATACTGGATTATTTCAAGATGTATTTCATAAAGCGTGGGATCAGCAGTGTGTTACTCCAATCAGTCCACACAGCAGAATCTACTGTGCATTCACAGTGATAATGCTGACATGACTCAGGCGGCAGGTTCACAGACCCACTGCTATACGTTTTGCAGTCAATATAAACCAGGACCATCTTCCCTGAGACTACCGTTTGAATTAAGAAACGTGGTTATTTTAAAATCAACCGCCCAGTTCGGCAAATACCATACCCAGAATCATACAACAGTGAGATAAGCGGTCTATACGGCGCGCAGCCACCACGGATGTCAGATAAAACAATGATGAACACAGTGAGAACCTTTGAGTAAACACTTACGGGGAACACCGACAGCGGCAAGAGTCGAATAGTAAATCCTCGTTATTCGAGTAAGTAGCGAGCCTCCCATGTACTCGGTGACGTGATTACTCCTCTCTAAATGCAGCACACAAAGACTGCTGCCTAAACAGAGATGAGACACTCACTGCATCCCTTGTTATAGCAGAGGGAAATCTCCAGCGGTACCAGTTCCCAGGCCAACCACGTTAATTATATTGATACTCCTCTCTAAATGCAGCACACAAAGACTGCTGCCTAAACAGAGATGAGACACTCACTGCATCCCTTGTTATAGCAGAGGTAAATCTCCAGCGGTACCAGTTCCCAGGCCAACCACGTTAATTATATTCACTGAACAAACGGTCACGCCAGCTGCTCCCAGTTTAGCGCTGCTGTGGGAATTACAGACTTAAAGTGACACGCCAAACATCAAAAAGCAGTCTGTGGTTAACAGGGTAGTGAACACTGGGTACAATGTACATAGTCTATGCCGAAATCCGGCAGGACTCACTGACCAACCCGTTGCTTCACCTTTAGGAGCAAATACGTTTCTGTCTCTGTCCTAGTCATGCCACGCCAGGGGTTGTGACATAATGACTGACACTGAATGGACTCATTCTGGTGCAGCAACTGTGAATATGTGATTATGAGGGGATAGAGTTGCAACAATGCATGGGGTCGATTTATGATGTGTATTTTTAAACGCTACATCACATATTCTAACGGTTTCTGACTGTGTGGGAGGGACAGCTGCCATCCATACTGGACCTGGCTCATATGTAACTGATTGAAAGATACTTTATTGTCACATGTACCGATGGTACCTAGGTACAGAGAACGCTTTGCTTTGCATACAACCGAGGCAGCATATGTCTCGTCACGTGTTGGCGCACCAAGTCCCACCAAGGTGATTGTCCCTGCAGTGCCCTTGTGCAACTGGCGAGGAACTGACATAAATCTGAGGCGACAACTCAGAGACCAGAACAGCTCCACACGGCGACCCACACAGACATGTTACACTGTGATCCTCCCATAATGCCGCGGCTCAGTGCAACAGGACAAACATCTGTCACGCAGATATGACCAGGCCGTGCTACATAGGCGGCCTTGTAGAATCCTACATGCCACCCAGTCTCCAAGGTCACCATGTGTGCGGCTTTCCCCACTACATGAAACGTCAACTAACCTAGGGACTAGTTACGAGTATTGCTCCTGTTCCACTTAGGAAACCTGAACGGAAACCTCTGTCGACTTTGCGCCCCACCCAACGTTTCCGTGCGGTTCCCGGAGGTTGCAGGTGGTTGCCAGAGGTCGCAGGTGGTTGCCGGAGGTTGCAGGTAGGGAGATTGGCAAACACTTCCGGGAACCGCACGGAAACCTTGGGTGGGACGCAAAGTCTACAGAAGTTTCCATTCAGGTTTCCTAAGTGGGACAGGGCATAACATTGCTGGAAGTCCTAAATCAAGTTCCCAGGAGCTATGACTGATTCCCGACCATATTGGCCTTATGGCCGCCAGGGCAATGAAATGAAGGCGGATGAAACGAAGGACTGGGCGGGGTAAGGACACGGGTTACTCTGTCTCCCACCGCAGTGGCCGCCAGTCCCACCAGTCACCAAGCGGCTCCAACTCGAAAATGCGGATCTGCGTGTCGGGGATACTGATATAGCAGCAACACGAGGGAGTCACTGGCATAACCTGGCTGTTGCCTGACCAATGCACCGGTCACAGCTTCAAGTGTCATTGGCGACGCTAGCGGGCTGTCAACAGCTCAGGCCTCGATATGGTCTCAGCACTGAGACCATTGTCCTTCCTGTCACTGAGTACCAGACACATCAGATCGATTCATGACGGTCCAACAGCTTGGAACTGGACCTCCATGACGCTCCCTGTAATAAATCCGCAATATCTGGTACAGTCAACTGCATCAGAGTTAATACAGGGAGCGTCATGGAGGTCCAGTTCCGAGCCTGGATATAGGGTGCTAGTTTTGATTCAACTAGCACCCTATAACATTGGCATGTCGTAAAGGTAATGCTATGGTTGTTTTGAGATTTCAACATACAGGTAGACGGTGAAAATCAGGTTGGTACTGGACCCTAAGAAAGGGAGTTTGTGTAGTGCCTCCGTGATGTATTCTTACAGTAGCTTGTACTGGAGCCGACCAGGGAAAAGGAAATTCTGGATTTAGTGTTGTGTAATGAACCGGATTTGATAAGGGAACACGTGGCAAAGAATCCATTAGGAGGTAGTGACCATAATATAGTAAGTGTTAATCTACAAATTGAGAGGGAGAAGGGTAAATCGGAGGTGCCCATGTTACATTTGAACAAAAGGAACCATGGAGGGAGGAGCTGGCCAAAATTGACGGGAAAGATACCCATGCAGGGATGACAGTGGAACAACAATGGCAGGTATTTCTGGGAATAATACAGAAGGTGCAGGATCAGTTCATTCCAAAGTTGAAGAAAGATTACAAGGGGAGTAAGGGGCGACCGTGGCTGACAAGGGATATCAGGGACAGTATAAAAATAAAAGAGAAGCAGTACAACATGGCAATAATGAGCGGGAAGCCAGAGGATTGGGTAATGTTTAAAGAGCAACAGAAGATAACTTAAAAAAAACAAAACAATACGGGGATAAAAGATGAGGTACGAAGGTAAGCTAGCCAATAATATAAAGGAGGATAGTATAAGCTTCTTTAGTTACTTGAAGCGGAAAAAGGTTAGTTAAGACCAAAGTTGGACCCTTGAAGACGGACAAAGGTGAATTTATTATGGGGCACGAGGAAATGGCAGATGAGTTGAACATGTACTTTGGATCCTTCTTCACTAAGGAGGACACAAACAATCTTCCTGATATAGTAGTGGCCAGAGGATCTGGCGTGGCGGAGGAACTGAAAGAAATCCACATTAGACAGGAAATGGTGTTGGGTAGACTGATGGGACAGAAGCCGGATAAATCCCCAGGACCTGATGGTCTGCATCCCAGGGTACTCAAGGAAGTGGCTCTAAAAATCGTGGACGCATTGGTGTTCATTTTCCAATGTTCCTGTGGATTGGAGGATAGCTAATGTTATCCCACTTTTTAAGAAAGGCGAGAGAGAGAAAATAGGGAATTATAGACCAGTGAGCCTGACATCGGTGGTGGGAAAGGAAACACTAGTGAGACCACACCTGGAGTATTGTGTGCAGTTTCGGTCCCCTAATTTGAGGACGGACATTCTTGCTATTGAGGGTGTGCAGCGTAGTTTCACAAGGTTAATTCCCGGGATGGTGGGACTGCAATATGCTGAGAGAATGGAGCGGCTGGGCTTGTAGAATAGAATAGAATAGAATGCAATTTATTGTCATTCAAACCTAGGTTTGAACGAAATATAATTTCTACAGTTTTTTACACTACAAAACAATCCAAGACCCACACTTAACACAGTTTAACATAAACATCCATCACAGTGAGTCTCCAACATCTCATCACTGTGATGGAAGGCAAAATCTTTATCTCATCCCTTTGTTCCTTCTCCCGTGGTCCACCAGTCCAACTGCAGTGTCGAAGCGAACTGGGGCTCCGATGTTAAAGCCCCCGGCGGGCGATGGTAAGTCCTGAGGCCGTTTAAGCCACGCCGGGCAATGTTAGGCCCCGGCTCCATGTCCTTAAACCTGCAATTCCAGCGGGAGAAGTCGCCGTTGCGGAGCTCGGAAAAGCGGTCTCCCACCAGGGACCTGCGAGCTCCCGATGTTCCTGTTCAACGGGTCTGCGGCCGGTGCCTCCGAACTCCAAAAGTCGGGTCGCAGCCGCGCGCCACCACAGCTCTTCCCGCTCCGACTCCGCGATGTCAGTTCCGCAGGCTCTGCAACTGGAGCCCTCAGGTTAGTCCCGGCCGGAGGTCGCCGCCGGCTCCACGATGTTAGGCCCAACGACATCCGAGACCCGACAGGGAATAGTCGGGTCCACGCACAGGGAAGAGATTTAAAACGGTTTCCCCCAACGCCCCCCCACCCCCCCCCACATATACACAGCTAAAAAAAACCAAAAAAACTAACTCAAGACATACATTTAACAAGACAAAAATAAAAAAAGACAGACCACTGTAGTCGAGCCGCTGCCGTTAGGCGCCGCCACTAACCGAGTTGTATACTCTGGCGTTAGAAGGATGAGAGGGTATCTCATTGATACATAAAATATTATTAAGGGGTTGGACACGCGAGAGGCAGGAAACATTTACCCGATGTTGGGGAAGTCCAGAATCAGGGGGGCGCAGTTTAAGAATAAGGGTTAAGGCATTTAGAACGGAGATTAGGCAACACTTCTTCACACAGTGAATTGTGAGTCTGTGGAATTCTCTGTCTCAGAGGGTGGTGGCCGGTTCTCTCGATACTTTCCAGAGAGAGCTAGATAGGGATAGCGGAGTCAGAGGATAAGGGGAGAAGGCAGGAACGGGATACTGATTGTGGATGAACAGCCATGATCACATTGAATGGCGGTGCTGGCTCTAAGGGCTGAATGGCCTACTCCTGCACCTATTGTCTATTGCCTATTGTCGATCGTCTAATTTATTCCACCACGATCGGCGCCCTTGACGATAGCCGGATCACGTGGATTACACCATCTTGTCGATGTCGCCACACCCATTATATGGATAATGATAAAACCCCTCTGGATAAAACAATACTCTGATGTCCGGTGATTTACTACATCATCTTCATTACCGATATTGACTGAGCAAACCACACGCCAAACAAGGAGGACTCTCTCTAACTTCTACAGGTGCACAGTAGAGAGCATGCTGAACGGTTGCATCGTGGCTTGGTTCTGCAATTTGAGCGCCCTGGAGAGGAAAATACTACAAAAAGTAGTAAACATTGCCCAGTCCATCATCGGCTCTGACCTTCCTTCCACCGAGGGGATTTATCGCAGTCGCTGCCTCAAAAAGGCTGGCAGTATCATCAAAGACCCACACCATTGTATTGTACTTCCGGTGGCGCTGGTGCCAGCAGCCTCCACCTACAGCCCGGTATCTTTTTGTTTTTTTGTTTATTTATGTAAAGAAGTCTCACCAACACATCGTGTCTTTACTAATTGTTTATTGTTAGTTCACAAGCATTGCTGTTCTAGCTGTACGTGGTCTGTCACCGGAGCTAGAGAGAGGGAACTATGGGTGGGGAGGTTGCAATTATACATCTAACAAGGGGAGTGGTTAGTAGTGGTGAGGTCACTATGTTAAAGGCACATGCACTAGCCATCTACATCCTTCCTCTTAGAAACAAAGCAATACAGCAGTGACCGAGCGACCACGTCTCATGCGCTACAAGCAGGTAAACAAACAGTTAAACAGCTAAGCGAAATCACCATACCGGACAGGCGGCTTAACCAGCCTGCCAGACCGGGTGCATTGTTCGCCACCTCCCCCTTCTGCAGGAACAGCAGGAGCCAGAGCCGGGGCGGGCGAGCGGACCGGGGAACCAGGAGGAGAGGCTGCAGGCGAAGGCAGCAGAGCGGGCGCAGGCACAGCTGCGGGTGGAGTGGTGGGGGAACGAGGGCTGGGCGGCGGAGCCAGTGGCTGGAACAACTGAGAAGGCAGGGAGCGAGGCATCCGTGGAGCCGCTGGAGGTGTAGCGGACAGGGGAGGGGAAAAAGGATCAGCAGGCGGAGGAGGGGGCTCGTTGACGAGCAGCAGATGTTGGCGGGAGCGACGATAGATGGTACCGTCGTGGTCGATCAAGTAGGACCGCGGCGAGCCAGCATCACCGACCACAGTGGCGAGCTTGGAGTGACCGGAGGTCGTCTGCATTCGGACGATTTGGCCGGGAAACAGACGCGGCAGAGGGCGGCAGGACCGGTCATGGGAACGCTTCTGCACGTCGTGTTTGGTGGCAATGCGCTCCTGGACAGCAGCGGGCTGGAGGACAGCGGGCGCGAGGGACTGTTGGGTGACAGGGAGCGGAGGGCGGGTTTTGCGAGCCATCAGCCGCTGAGCAGGCGAGCCCAGGGCAGAGTCGCGGGAGATGTTGCGAAGATTAAGGAGGGCCAGGTAGAAATCGGACTTGGACAGTCTGCAGTGCTCCAGCAAGTCCTTAGCACTGCGGACAGCGCGTTCCACCAGGCCGTTGCTTTGTGGGTACTCGGGACTGCTGGTATAATGCTTGAAGTTCCAGCTGGTAGCGAAACGCTGGAACTCGGCACTGGTGAACTGGCTGCCGTTGTCAGATTGGAGGCGAGCTGGGGAGCCGAAAGTGGCGAAGTGGCAGCGCAGCTTCCCGATGACAGCCGAGGAGGTGAGCGAGTGTAGTTGGTCGACCTCAAACCAGTTGGAATAAGAGTCAACGAGGACCAGGAAGTGTTTGCCACGCCACTCAAAAATGTCAGTGGCGACCGCCATCCAGGGCAGTTCAGGGGCAGGTTGTTGCAGAAGCGGCTGTCGTTGCTGATGCGGAGCTAGGCTATTGCAGGTAGGGCACGCAGAGACCCACTCCCGGATGTCTTGGGCCATGCCGGGCCAGTAGAACTGGCCCTGGGCGCTGGACAGAGTGGCCTCGGCCCCAGGATGACCGTTGTGGGCTGTCCGAAAATAGTGGTCCCGCAGAGCTTCGGGCACAACAACCTTGTGTCCCTTCACCACTACACCGTCGTGCAGGACAAGTTCGTCGCGGACCAGGAAGTACGGGACAACACTGGCCAGCAAGGAGGACCGGCGCTCAGGCCAGCCCTGTCGGATGACGTCGGCGAGCTGCTGCAGGGCAGGATCCTTGGCGGTATGTGAGACCAGGGACTGCATCTGCTGCGAAGGCACAAAGTTAACGTTAAGTACCATCAGGTCAGACGATTCGTAGGGGTGGCGTGCAGAGGACGGCAGCGGTGCGCGGGACAGTGTGTCGGCCACGAACATGTCCTTGCCCTTGCGATACACGATATCAAAAGTAAACCGCTGCAGCTGCAGCATCATGCGCTGCAGCCTGGAAGAGGCAGCATGGATCGGCTTGTTTAGTATGGTAACCAGCGGCTGGTGGTCGGTCTCGATCGTGAAGATGTTGCCCAGAATGTAGTCCTTGAACTTGGGGCAAGCAAACACCACAGCAAGCAGCTCCTTTTCAATTTGAGCGTAGCGCTGCTCGGCAGGGGTCATGGTGCGGGAGCATGGGAAACAGGCAGCTGCCGGCCATCGTGGAGCTGCAGGCAAGCGGCACCCAAACCAAACTTGGAAGCGTCGTAGGTGAGAATGATGGGACGCTGTAGGTCGAAGAATTTGAGGGTGGAGGTGCTGACCAGCCGGGACTTCAGGACGTCGAAGGCGCGTTGTAGTGCGGGCGCTTGATGGCCAGGTTCAGGTCCTTGGGGTTGATGCAAATGCGAATTTCCGATTTGTCCTTCTTCGCAGCCACCACCATGGTGGAGACCCACCGGGTGGGCTCGCTCACCTCTTTCAGGATGCCCATGGAGACCATGTTCAGTAACGCAGACTTCACCTTGTCCTTCATAGCGAAGGAGACGCGGTGCGGCGGGTGGATCACAGGCTCTATGCTGGGGTCTACAGCAATCTTGTAGCAGCTGGGCAGCCTGCCCAGCTTTTCGTCGAAACGGTCAGGGTATTCATGCAGGGGGTCCATGAGGGTCCGCACCTGGTGGATATCACGGTGAAAGGAGACCAAACCGAGGGCTTGGCACGCCCGGGCACCCAGCAAGGTAACGTTGTCGGAGTCTAGCAGGTAGAAAGTGAGGGGCCGAGAGGCCTCCAGGACTTTGCAGTGTAGGGTTGTCTTTCCCACGGGAACGAGTACGGCTCCCCCATAGGCATGCAGGCGGGAGTGAGCAGCAAACACTTTCTCATTAGTCCTTATCTTCCGAAACAGGCTTGTTGACATAACATTCGGAAAAGCACCAGAGTCGATTTTCGCTGAGAAGGTCGAACCATTGACGGAGACTTGGACCGAGGGGCTTGTAATCAAAGCATGAGCATCCAAGAGTGAAAACACGCTGGCCTCCCCTTGGGAGGAACAGGTGTCAGACAAAGGGAGTTCGTCAGGCAGGGACTCGGAGCGAGGCACGCTATCAGTCTGAGCAAGGTTAACTGGCATTCTCCGAAAAGGGGGGGGAAAGGGGGGCTGGCTTCCCTCGAGCGCGGCAGGCTGCAGAGAAATGATTTAGCTTTCTGCAAAAGTTACAGGTTTTTCCCAAGGCAGGGCACACATTAAACTGGTGTGAGGCAAAGTTGCAGTTGGGGCAACGTCGAGTTCCACGGGACCTGGGCGCAGGAGAACCCTGTTGCCGCTGCGGGGCAACGTCCCGCCGCCGGCCAGTAGCAGTGGCAAAGTTAATGTCATGGTCATCAGGCGGCAGAGTGGAGGCGACAGCCTCAGCCATGCGGGAGGCGTGCAGAGCCTCTTCCAGAGACAGATCAGGCTTGCGCAGAAGTTCTGCTCTTAGCTTAGCATCACGGAGGCCATAGACTAGGATGTCCCGGGTCACTTGGTCGGGGGTCAGAGCTTCCAGGCGACAACGCCTGGCCATGTGTCGCAACGCAGCGACATAGTTGACCGACTCGCCAGGGTTCTGACGTCGGCTGAACATCTTAAAACGTTCTAAAATGCAGTTGGTGGGGGGGGACGTCACACATCACAGTAAACTTAGCAATAAGACATACCGGGTCTCGAGCATCTTCACCTGCAGCATACACAAACGACTCAGACCGTTCCAGGGCATCAGGACCGGCCAGGTTGAGGAGCAGAGAGGCTCGCGTCTCAGCGGTGGCTGCAGGGTGGGCGATCGTCACATAGTGCTGGAAATCACATCTGAAGACATCCCAGCGATGGGCAATGTCCTCGTCAAAGACAAGCGCATCGGGCTTGCGGCAAGAGGCAGCCATGGCATGAGAGAGGGGACCAGGGATAGGGAACTGGGTCAAAAGTAAATAAAAACCGACAAACAGGAGGCGCGGAGGCACAACTGTGACACCATGTAAAGAAGTCTCACCAACACATCGTGTCTTTACTAATTGTTTATTGTTAGTTCACAAGCATTGCTGTTCTAGCTGTACGTGGTCTGTCACCGGAGCTAGAGAGAGGGAACTATGGGTGGGGAGGTTGCAATTATACATCTAACAAGGGGAGTGGTTAGTAGTGGTGAGGTCACTATGTTAAAGGCACATGCACTAGCCATCTACAATTTAGTTATGAAAAAGTGTGTTTTTTTGGTGTTTTTATGTGGGGGAAGAGGGCACGATGCGGGGGATACCGTCCTTCAGCCGCTTCCTGGTGAGGACGTGACTATTATTCGAGTCGCGTCCTCACCCCCCCCCCCCCCCCCCCCCCTACCTACCTGGATTGACGCGGCCTTTCCTGCCGGAATCGACTGGAGCTCCAGCAGCGGCGGGACGGTGCTGGAACATCGCGGGGATCGCCGTCTGGAGCCCGGAGTGCTGGACCTGCTGCACCGACATCCTGGAGCTGCGGTTAGCGGAGCTCCCAACGCGGGCGGCGCTGATGGACAGCGCGGGGTCCTGTGACTCTGCCCGGCTCGGCCTGTGGACTTAGGAGCTGCAGACTCCGGCTGCGGGAGGCGGCTGATCAGGAGGTCCGGGCCGCTGAGGAGGAGGATGCTCACTGTCGGGGTTCGGCGTCGGCGTTCCACCAGCCCGGCGTGAGGGCCTGAACATCGGGCCACCCGGGGCGGCGACTGCGGGTGCTCGGAAGGCCCCGACCACGGATGAACACGGAAGGGAGGCTGGCTGGACTATGGTGCCATCCTCACCTTGGTGCCATTTATGTTATGTTGTGTCTGGGACTTTCCGTGTTTGTGCTCTTTTTAAATTCAATTTCAATTTTATTTTTAATATGTTTTATTATTTATTTATTATTTATTTATTTTTTAATGATTTTTTTATGATACTGCCTGTAAGGGAAATTCATTTTGTTGTCTCAAATTGAGACAATGACAATAAATTTGGATACAATACAATACAATACATCCTGGCCACACTCTCATCTCCCTGCTACCTTCAGGTAGAAGGTACAGGAGCCTGAAGACTTCAACAACCAGGTTCAGGAATAGCTACTTCCCCACAGCCATCAGGCTATTAAACCTGGCTCGGACAAAACTCTGATCATTAATAGCCCATTATCTGTTATTTGCACTTGATCAGTTTATTTATTCATGTGTGTATATATTTATACAATGGTATATGGACACACTGATCTGTTTTGTAGTAAATGCCTACTATGTTCTGTGTGCTGAAGCAAAGCAAGAATTTCATTGTCCTATCAGGGACACATGACAATAAACTCACTTGAACTTGAACTTGAACTTGAGTCCTCCAGGCCAAGAATGGATGACTGCTGCCATTCCCAGACACAAGAGACAACTTGTGGATTTTCCTTTTTTCTTCCCGGGGTCTTTCTACCACTCACGTGAGGCCATTTAGATTCACGCTGAACTATGGGGATTTGGTTGAGGGTACTGGTCAGAGTAGAGCACTGCGGATCCGAGATATGGTGACTCAGTCAGCGTTGAACCAGAATAGGCTCTTCGTGAGAACCCACGTGACCTTGAACACTCTGTGTTGTCACAATGTCTTGTCCATCAAGAGCAGGGTAATCAGAACCTCCATCTAACCGGACCCACACCATGTTCTCCGTCAACGGCAGTGAAGCTGAACCAGCCGGCAGCACTGACTCACAACTGTGGGAGCCGGGACTCCATTTCATTTCGGCCCCTTACGTTTCCGATTCCGGCTAGAACCCGTCCGGTTACGGCTCGGACAAAGAACATCACGAGGCCTTCCATGACAGGGCACAGACTGAGAAACAGCTGAGCTGTTTTCTTGGAAAACCGTGCAGTCAATCACAGGTCAGATGCAATAATGCAATTCGGCCCATCATGTCTACTCCACCATTCATTCATGGCTGATTATTCTCTCCCTCCTAGCCCCATTCTCCTACTTTCTCCCAATAACATCGGGCACCTATACTATTCAAGAATCTAATCATAATCATAATCATACATTATTAGCCAAGTAAGTTTTGCAACATACGATATTTTTTTTGTCATACAGTCATACCATTAAAAAGCAATAACACACTCAAAATACATTTTAACATGAACATCTTCCACAGTGACCCCTCCACATTCGTCACTGTGAAGGAAGGCGAAAAAAAAGTTCAATCTCTTCCCTTCATTGTTCACTTCATCTCCTTGCTAAAAGAAAGTCCTTTAATTCTGAGGCTATGAACTCTACTCCTAGACTATCCCACTAGTGGACACATCCTCTCCACATCCACTCTATCCAAGCCTTTCACTATTTTGTACGTTTCAATGAGGTCCTCCGTTATTCTTCTAAACTCCAGCGAGTACAGCCCCAGTGCCGACAAACGCTCATCAGTGGTTAACCTACTCATTCCAGGGACCATCTTGTAAACTTCATCTGGACCTTCTTCAGATCCTCTCCAGACCCGGCACATCCCAGATATGTTGCCCAAAATTGCTCACAATATGCCAAAGGCCTTTCCAGCGCATTGGGCGTCTAAACATCACATCACAGTTTCTGTACACAAGCCCTCTTGAAATAAATGCTAGCATTGAAGTTGCTTTCTTCACTACCGATTCAACTTGCAGATTAACATTATGGGAATCCGGCACTAGCACTCCAAAGCCCTTTTTCTGGATTTCTGGATTCTCCCCCATTTAGAAAATATTCTCTCTGCTTTTATTCATGCTACCAAAATACATGACTCCACATTTTGCTATGCTATATTGTATCTGCCACTTCACTGCTAACTCTCCTAACCTGCCCAAGTCCTTCTGCAGAATCCATGCTCTCTCTACGCAACCTGCCCTTCCACCTATTTTCGTATTAAAGGTTCAAAGATTCTAAGGTTTTTTGTCACATACACCAATTGGTGGAGTGTCATGCGGATTGGCATTGCAGCACATTAAAAACAATGCAACATAACAATAATAAAGAAATGTAAACAAATAAACATCCCCCCATAATGGTTCCCATTGTGAGGGAAGGCACAACGCCCAGTCCCCATCCCCATGTCCACCTTTAAGGATGCCTGATGTTCCAGGCCCTTCTCTGCGGATAATGGTGCTCCAGCGTCCTCTCAGCGACTTGGGATACCTGGAACGGCCGCTTCCTCACCCGAGACCGTGGCTTCTGAAGCGCTGGATGGAGTTCCACCACTGGCAATCCCGGTGAGAGATCCCAGGCTCCCGAAATAAAGTTCAGCGCCGCCGCCTGCGGTGTTGCTTCATCGACGGTCCCAGCATACCGGAGTTCCAGTGCATTGCCCGCTTCGCGATAGCGCTCCAGCACTGTGCCGCCACCGAAGCCGAGGTTCTGACTGGTCCCCTCAGGAAACGCCGAACAGGGCCCGATGGTCGGCCGGGAAGACTGGTCAAAGGTGCTGCTCAGAGGAAAGCCACCTCTCCGACCAGATAGGGACCCAGAAAAGCAGCCCCCTCCCCCCGCACACACATAAAAAGGACTAAACGCCCAAAAACAACACACTATAACTCACTATAAATAACACAGGAGGTGAAAAAACGCTAAGTTATCTGCAAGGTTGGCGACAAAGCCTTTAATCCCCTCGTTCAAATCATTAATATACAACATGAGTAGTAGCGGGCCCAGCACAGACGACTGCGGGATCCCGCTAGTGACTGGCACCCAATAACCCACAAATCTTGAACGAAAGATCATGCCAGGAATATATTATTAAACAAATCCAAATATTTTTTGAGGTAAATGACAACCGTGACACACCTGCTTCTCTTATGTGGGAGACGTTTAAAGCGTATGTTCGAGGTACATTAATCTCTGCCCAAGCATTTTATAATAAAGAAAACAGGATTAAACAACAAGCACTGGAAAGTGAAATTAAGCAACTAGATATAGAAAATGCGAGAACGCCATCTACGTTAAAACACAATAAAATTGCTGTACTGAAATATAAATTAAATAAAATGTACTCAGAACAAGTAATAAAACTTTATCAAAAAACCAAACAATTACAGTTTGAATTTGGAGACAAACCACAAAAACTATTAGCACGCCAGCTGCGAAAAATGGAAGGGGAAAAAATAATTCATAAAATTAGAACAGAGACAGGAGAATTAATAAAAATGCCCAAGGATATAAATGATAGATTTCTACAATACTATCATAACCTTTATTCAACTAAAACTGTAGCACAATCAGAAGGAATAGCAGATTTTTTAATAAAATGTAATTTAAAAGGTTTAGATTCAAACGATAGAGAATTATTAGAAAGGGAAATTACGATAAAGGATATTGAGGAGTCTATTGGCTCTCTAAAAAATGGTAAGGCAGTAGGGCCAGATGGTCTAGGTTCCGAATTTTACAAAAAAATTCATGATTTGCTGTGCCCACGCTTGCAAAGACTATATGATTATATCTACACCCAACAGAAACTTCCAGACACCTTAAATGAATCTATAATAACGCTTATTCCTAAAGCTGATAAAGATCCGGAAGATCCGGGATCATACAGAGCAATTGCACTTCTGAATACAGACCAGAAAATACTAACTAAAATACTAGCACGTAGATTAAGTACAGTGATGAATAAATTAATACACCCTGACCAAACAGGCTTTATTCAGAAACGGTATTCATATTATAATCTAAGAAGATTATTTAATATTATATATACCAAGAGAATTATTAATGAAGATTTAGCAATAATCTCACTTGACGCTGAAAAAGCATTTGATCAGGTCGAATGGCCTTATTTATTTTCGGTGATGGAAAAGATGCAGCTAGGGGAGAAATTTTGCACATGGATAAAACTGCTATACACAAATCCTACGGCTAGAATACTTACCAACCAAAGACTGTCATCTAAATTTAGTCTATCTAGAGGTTGTAGACAAGGATGCCCGTTATCTCCATTACTATTTGCACTTGCTATTGAGCCACTTGCAGAAATAATTAGGGGGCATCCAGAAATATATGGGTATAACACTAAAGACACAGTGAATAAAATTTCTCTATACGCAGATGACGTATTAATTTACATCACAAAACCAGAAATTAGTATCCCAAACCTATTAAAGCTAATAAACCAATTCGGTGCACTTTCAGGATACAGAATAAATTGGAATAAAAGTGAAATTATGCCAATAAGGGAACATAACAAACAGATAATACAACAATTCCCATTTAAAGTAGTAAATGAAAAATTTAAATATCTAGGTATCTATGTAACTAAGATATATACATCATTATTTAAAGCAAATTTCCCCCCATTATTGAATAAATTACATAAGAATATCCAATACTGGAAAACACTACCTATCTCAATGGTTGGCAAAATTAATGCCATAAAAATGATTTTTTTACCGCAATTATTATACCTTTTTCAGACGATTCCGATATACCTGGCAAAAAACTTCTTTAAAAAATTGGACTCTATTGTTAATGATTTTATCTGGGATTATAAGAATCATAGGATAAGCAAAAGACACCTGTGTAAATCAAAAAGTAATGGAGGCTTGGTTTTACCTAACTTTTTGTTTTATTTCTGGGCAGTTAATATTAAAAATATGAATTTCTGGTTGGGAGAAATAGACCAGCAACCAGACTGGTTAAAAATGGAAAAGGAAGATTGTATGCCTTATGATATTGGTTCGATATTATTTGCTACGTCTAAATTAAACAAGAAAATTTACAAGGAAAACCCTATAATATTTAGTGCTATAAGAGTCTGGAAACAATTAAAAAAGACATTAAAATTAGATAACTTATCTCTTTTTCTTCCAATTGTGAATAATTCACTGTTTAAGCCTTCATGTTTAGACGGGGGTTTTACACAATGGAAGAATTATGGAATTAAAAATATGGGACACCTTTACAAGGAAGGCTCTTTTTTGACATTTCAGGAGTTGCAACAGATTTATGGACTTCGAGGAAATGATTATTTCAGATATCTTCAACTTAGAGATTATGTTAAATCGAATTCTAAAAATTTTCGAAATAGAAACCCAGAGATTCTTGATGAATGTTGGAATAAGCATCCTAATACAGAAAAATTAATATCTTATATATATAATATCTTATTAGACAGTGACATTCCTTTGACGGACTTACACAGACAAGCATGGGAAAAAGAATTAAATCAGGTAATAACGAAAGACACTTGGGAAGAAAGTCTACAACACATACATCAGTGTTCACTAAACGCAAGACATTCTCTAATACAATTTAAAGTAATACATAGGTTACATTACGCCAAAACAAAATTACATAAAATTTTTCAACATATCTCACCTATATGTGATAAATGTCAACATTTAGAAGCTACGTTATCGCACATGTTTACAAACTGTACAAAAATTAAAAAATTTTGGGTAAATATTTTTAGTATAATATCCAAAGTAACCAACACACAACTGGAACCAAATTCAAAATTAATAATACTCGGAATATTAGAATTAAATCAAACACTTAGAATAACACAAATAAACTTTATTGATTACAGTTTAATAACAGGAAAAAAATTAATCCTAAAATTTTGGAAAGGCCCTACGGCCCCCACAATCAAAATGTGGATTATAGAAATGACGGAGACCTTAAACGTGGAAAGAATCAGATTTTCCCTGTTGGACAAACAGGAATTATTCGTTGGAATATGGTCTCCTTTTATTGATTACTTAAAGGGTCAGAATAGTTCAGCACAGGAACCTGACTAGCACCCGGACTAAAGATTGGATGAAATGCTATACTCCGAAATGTACGAACATATCTCGAATGATGTTTTTAAACTCTAACAAATTTTTCCATTCTTCTTCAATTACCTCTTTCACTCCTCTTCCTTTTTTTTAATTTTAGCTTTCCTTTTCCTTCTTCTCTCTCTCTATTTCAACTATCCCTTTAGCTCTATCTAGTTATAAAAAAAAACGAAGAAAAATGCAAAAAGTATTGGAGACAATGTAATAATAACTGACAATATTATCAATTAAAAAATGTAAGACAGTAATGATGTAATAGATTGTGTACCTATCTCCAATAAAAATAAAAAATAAAAAAATAAAAAAATAAAAATAAATAACACAGAAGAGGTGAAAAAACGCTGTTATCTGCAAGGTTGGCGACAAAGCCTTTAATCCCCTCGTTCAAATCATTAATATACAACATGAGTAGTAGCGGGCCCAGCACAGACGACTGCGGGATACCTCTAGTGACTGGCACCCAATCAGATAAAGCCTCCTTTATTGACCTGCCATTCAGCCAACCTGCTATCCGTACTTGTGTCTGTCCTTTGATACCGTCGGCTCTCATCTTCCTTAGCAGCCTCACGTGTGGCACCCTATCAAAGGCTTTCTGAAAATCTAAGGATGCAACATCTATTGACTCTCCTATGTCTGCCATGCTATTTACTTCTTCAAATAGGGGGCGCCGTCCTGCGGTATGGCTGCCCAGCCGCAGCTGCTCGTTTTTCACTCTTTTTTTTTAATTTTTAGTGAGTTTTAGTGTTTTGTTCTTGGAGTTTTCTCCGGGCTGCCCTTTCGACCCTGGAGTGGTGTTTCCTGAGGGGACAGCCCAGTACATCGGCTTCGGCGGCGGCAGCACAGCGCTGGAGCGCTATTCTGGAGCGGGCGATGCCTTGCCCGGGTCGCTGCGCTGGAACTCCGGAATGCTGAGACCGCCGAGAAAAAGATCGCGGAGCTGCGGGTCTGCGGAGCGGCCAGCCGCGGGCGGCGGGGCTGAACTTTAACATCGGGAGCCTGGGATCTCTCGATGAGATCGCAAGTGGTGAAGCTCCATCCGGCGAGGCCTTGTTGGCTTCGGAAGCCGCTGCCTCCGGTAAGGGAAGCGGCCGTTCCAGCGTCCCCATGCCGCTGAGAGGACTCTCCCGACGCCGGAGTACCATCACGCGGCGAGAACGGCCTGGAACATCGGGCGTCCGTAAAGGCAACTATGGAGGCCTCAATAGGATCGACTATGGGGGGATGTTGTTAGGTTAGCAATGTTACAAAATTTTGAGATTTTAAAAATTTATCCCATCAGATAAAGCACAAAAATAAGTTTAATTTGACGCCTAATTCACTTTCATAACTTAAGTATTAATAAAGTTATGGCCATTTTCATACTCGGAAATTAGCATCCTGTTCCCTATTGATTTTCCATTGACTTAACACAAAAGCTGTGATCGAGGACAGTGAAATGGCCATAACTTTCTTAAAAATTAATAGAACTGAAAGAAATGTTCAGTTATTATAGATTGAAGCATTCTGAAACTAATATGAAACAATCTTACTTGGATGACCTGAAAAAGCATATAATTAGTTAGTTACCCAATTGTAGCTAATTCCAAACTTCAATTACTAGATCTAAACATCTATCCATTTCTTAAGAAAACATTAAGATTTTTAAATAGCCTAAGTGTCCAAATAACATTCACAAATAATTCACAATAAAACATGATTTTAAATCTCATTTACATTAATTTATAGGCCAAATGGAAGGAATTTAGTGTTCGAGTGGGATCCTGTGGAACTGTGGAACGCGCTGGTTTAGAACGTTCCCATTGCGGTGAATTTGTACCCCAAATGCCCAGAAAAATACTGCGGGATTTAATGGGGCTACTCGCAACATAAAACTTTGTACAAAGGGACCTTAGGAAGCGCTTTTTAATGTAAAAATAAACAACTTACCTTCCGTTGTCCCCTGTATGAGATCCGTCCCGTTGTCGGCGGTCGCGGATTTAAGGGATAATTTTTAACCTACTATAATAATTCAATTAACCAATTAAATTTAAAAATAGCTCCAGCGAACGAACCTCCAAGCGATTTTTCGTCAATAACTAAGTAGGCTGAACAACCTCGATTTGAATAGCCTAGGGAAAATCGCGTTTTAAACCCGCCACCCTCTCAACTGCACCAAAATCGCACACAAGGGCTTGGACAGATCTGCAGCGACGCTTAAGGTAGGTTTTGCAACACACCTACTTATGTTTAAATTTCTTTATTACTGTTATGTATGTATTCTTTCTTTATGTGCTGCATTGGAAAGAAGCATTTCACCACACCTAGGTGTATGTGACCAATCAAATAACCTTTGAACCTTTGAACCTTTGAAATAATTTCGGCAAATTTGTAAAGCAAAATTTCCCTTGACAAAGCCATGCTGACTTTGACCTATTTTATCGTGAAATTCGCAGTACTCCGTAACTTCATCATTTATAATGGACTCTAAAATCTTAATAAAACAACCTTAGTCATACTAACCAGCCTACAATTCCCATTATTCTGGTTTTCTCCCTTCTTGTGCAACGGAGTAATGTTGGCAATTTTCCAATCGTTTGGGACCATTCCTGACTAGTGATTCGTGAAATATCACTATCACTGCCTCCCCAATCTCTAAAGCCACCTCTTTCAGAACCGTAGGGTGCATTCCATCCAGTCCAAGTGAATTATCCACCTTCAGCCCATTCGGCATCCCAAGCACGTACTCAATTGTAATAGTCATCCATGAACATCTACTCACTGAGACTCTTGAATTTCAGGCACGTTGCTGGTATCTTCCACTGTGAAGACGGTAGCAAAAAAGTAATTAAGTTCCTCTGGCATGACTTTATTTCCCATTATCACTTCTCCTGCATCATTCTCCAGCTGTCCAACGTCCACTCTTGCCTCTTTCTTACTCTTTGTATAAGTGAAGAAACTCTTAAAATCCTTTTTTATATTATTGGCTAGCTTCCTTTCATATTTCATAATTTCTCGCCGTATTGCCTTTCTAGTTATCTTCCGTTGTTCTTTAAAAGCTTCCCGTTGAACATAGATTAACATCAACTGAAGTCTATCAAGATCTTGCCACCTTAGGTAGACCCTCCCCCTTAAGGTAGCTCCTTTTAGATGCTTTAAAATCACTTTTTTTTTAGTCACCACGGTTGTTACTTTTTTTATTTTCATTACAACACACTCTCTTATCTTTTTTTAAGGTGTGCTTTAAAAAGGAGATACCAAATAAACGCAAAAGTTCGGGACGACCACCTAATGCCCAAAGTTCTGAGGTATTTGTTTGCACCATATGACTTAAATATATCAAATTGATTCAAAATGCAAGACGACAGACATAAAAAGAATGGAGGAATGGCGTTCTGTAGTTGGAACATAAGAAGTGCTAATGAACCAATTAAAAAGGGTAAAATCTTTGCTCAATTAAAATCACTCAATGCTGACTTAATTTTTTCTGCAAGAAACACATATGAAATAACAAACACAGATAAGATTTAAGGCAAATTGGATAGGTCAAACATTCTACTCTTCATTTACTTCTGAATCTAGAGGTACGGCTATTATCATCCGAAAAGGCATTCCATTCAAATTAAAGAATACTATATCAGATAAAGAGGGGTGGTATGTTATAGTTTCGGGGGAAATTTATTCCACTCAATTTACTATGATAAATATTTATGCTCCTAATCTTGATAACCCTCAATTCTTTAATAACATTTTGGATATAATATCAGAGTTTAACTATCAAAATGCAATAATTGGGGGGGGGGGGGGGGGGGGGGGGGGGGGGGGGGGGGGGGGGGTAGGGGGGGTCAATTGCGTTTTACATCCATAGTTAGATAAATCTATAAAACAATGGAGATGTGACATAAGATCATGACTAGTGAACTTTTAAACACATATATAAAAATACACTCATATAACAGATGTATGGAGAATTGCTAACCCAACTGGAAGGGAATAGCCATTTCATTCAGCGGTGCATAAAACTTACTCATGAATTGAATATTTCTTAATAGATACGAAATTAATTCCATATACAATTAATCCCAAATACCATATCAGCATTATTTCCGACCATTCCCCGCTCACTTTTATATTAAAAGTTGAAGGCATGCCGGGTAAAAAATCCTTCTGGAGGTTTAACCACCAAATTTTAAATAACTCACAAGGTTACACGTACTTAAAACAACAAATGAAAAATGTTATTGAGATGAATGATACGCCAGGTATGTCACCCTCTTTATTATGGGAAACTTTCAAAACATTTATTAGAGGCGTTATAATTTCATATCAAACTTTCCTAAATAAAACAAAATAATATAGAGCAATTGAAGTTAGCACAATAAATTAGACAATTAGAGTTAGACAAAGCCAAAGACCCAAATATAGATAAACATAATAAGATAACAGTATTGAAATTGAAATTAAACAGAATTTTATCGGCAAGAGTGGTAAGACTATTCCAAATTGGGAGATTTCAACTTTCCCCACATAGACTGGGAAACACATTCTGTAAATGGGCTCGATGGTTTGGAGTTTGTAAAATGTGTGCAGGATTGTTTTTTGCAGCAACACATAGAGGTACCTGCTAGAGGAGGGGCAGTGCTGGACCTCCTGTTAGGAAATGAGATGGGACAGGTGGCGGAGGTGTGCGTTGGGGAGCACTTCGGGTCCAGTGATCACAATGCCATTAGTTTCAATATAATTATGGAGAGGGTCAGAACTGGACCTAGGGTTGAGATTTTTGATTGGAGAAAGGCTAACTTTGATGAGATGCGAAATGATTTAAAAGGAGTGAACTGGGACATTTTGTTTTATGGGAAAGATGTAGAAGAGAAATTGAGGACATTTAAAGGGGAAATTTTAAGAGTACAGAATCTTTATGTTCCTGTTCGGTTGAAAGGAAACAGTAAAAAGTGGAAAGAGGCCTGGTTTTCAAGGGAAATTAGACATCTTGTTAGGAAAAAGAGGGAGATCTACAATAATTATAGGCAGCATGAAGTAAATGAGGTGCTTGAGGAGTATAATGAATGTAAAAAGAATCTTAAGACAGAAATTAGAAAAGCTAAAAGATATGAGGTTGCTTTGGCAAGTAAGATGAAAGTAAATCCAAAGGGTTTCTACAGCTATATTAATAGCAAAAGGATAACGAAGAATAAAATTGGTCCATTGGAGAGACAGAGTTGACAGCTATCTGCAGAGCCAAAAGAGATGGGGGAGATATTGAACAATTTATTTTCGTCGGTATTCACCAAGAGAAGGATATTGAATTATGTGAGGTAAGGGAAACTAGTAGAGTAGCTACGGATACTATGAGTTTCAAAGTAAAATAAGTCCTGACACTTTTGACACAGGGTATTCCCTAGGACATTGAGGGAAGTTAGTGTAGAAACAGCCGGGGCTATGACAGAAATATTTCAAATGGCATTAGAAACGGGAATAGTCCCCGAGGATTGGCATACTGCGCATGTAGATTGGGTGATTGGCAGGGGTGCTGAGGAAGAGGATTTCTTGGAATGTATGCGGGATAGTTATCTAAATCAACATGTAGAGGAACCAACGAGAGAGCAGGCTATTTTAGACTGGGTATTGAGTAATGAGGAAGGGTTAGTTAGCAATCTTGTTGTATGTGCCCCCTTGGGCAAGAGTGACCATAATGTGGTTGAGTTCTTCATTAGGAT
Source organism: Leucoraja erinaceus (assembly GCF_028641065.1). Lineage (NCBI taxonomy): Eukaryota > Metazoa > Chordata > Chondrichthyes > Rajiformes > Rajidae > Leucoraja > Leucoraja erinaceus. The sequence goes on from NW_026576881.1 coordinate 47,094, forward strand.
GGAGAGTGACATTGTTAATTCAGAAACAATGGTTCTGAACTTAAAGAAAGGTAACTTTGAGGGTATGAGACGTGAATTGGCCAAGATTGACTGGCAATTAATTCTAAAAGGGTTGACGGTAAATATGCAATGGAAGACATTTAAAGACTGCATGGATGAACTACAAAAATTGTTCATCCCAGTTTGGCAAAAGAATAAATCAGGGAAGGTAGTACATCCATGGATAACAAGGGAAATCAGGGATAGTATCAAAGCGAAGGATGATGCGTACAAATTAGCCAGAAAAAGCAGCATACCGGAGGACTGGGAGAAATTCAAAGACCAGCAGAGGAGGACAAAGGGCTTAATTAGGAAAGGAAAAATAGATTATGAAAGAAAACTGGCAGGGAACATAAAAACTGACTGCAAAAGTTTTTATAGATATGTGAAAAGAAAGAGATTAGTTAAAACAAATGTAGGTCCCTTGCAGTCAGAAACAGGTGAGTTGATCATGGGGAACAAGGATATGGCGGACCAATTGAATAACTACTTTGGTTCCGTCTTCACTAAGGAAGACATAAATAATTTGCCGGAAATAGCAGGGGACCGCGGGTCAAAGGAGTTGGAGGAATTGAGTGAAATCCAGGTTAGCCGGGAAGTGGTGTTGGGTAAATTGAATGGATTAAAGGCCGATAAATCCCCAGGGCCAGATAGGCTGCATCCCAGAGTACTTAAGGAAGTAGCTCCAGAAATAGTGGATGCATTAGTAATAATCTTTCAAAACTCTTTAGATTCTGGAGTAGTTCCTGAAGATTGGCGGGTAGCAAACGTAACCCCACTTTTTAAGAAGGGAGGGAGAGAGAAAATGGGGAATTACAGACCAGTTAGTCTAACATCGGTAGTGGGGAAACTGCTAGAGTCAGTTATTAAAGATGGGATAGCAGCACATTTGGAAAGTGGTGAAATCATTGGCCAAAGTCAGCATGGATTTACGAAAGGTAAATCATGTCTGACGAGTCTTATAGAATTTTTCGAGGATGTAACTAGTAGCGTGGATAGGGGAGAACCAGTGGATGTTGGGTATCTGGACTTCCAGAAGGCTTTCGACAAGGTCCCACATAAGAGATTAGTATACAAACTTAAAGCACAAGGCATTGGGGGTTCAGTATTGATGTGGATAGAGAACTGGCTGGCAAACAGGAAGGAAAGAGTAGGAGTAAACGGGTCCTTTTCACAATGGCAGGCAGTGACTAGTGGGGTACCCCAAGGCTCAGTACTGGGACCCCAGCTATTTACAATATATATTAATGATCTGGATGAGGGAATTGAAGGCAATATCTCCAAGTTTGCGGATGACACTAAGCTGGGGGGCAGTGTTAGGTGTGAGGAGGATGCTAGGAGACTGCAGGGTGACTTGGATAGGCTGGGTGAGTGGGCAAATGTTTGACAGATGCAGTATAATGTGGATAAATGTGAGGTTATCCATTTTGGTGGCAAAAACAGGAAAGCAGACTATTATCTAAATGGTGGCCGATTGGGAAAGGGGGAGATGCAGCGAGACCTGGGTGTCATGGTACACCAGTCATTGAAGGTAGGCATGCAGGTGCAGCAGGCAGTAAAGAAAGCGAATGGTATGTTAGCTTTCATTGCAAAAGGATTTGAGTATAGGAGCAGAGAGGTTCTACTGCAGTTGTACAGGGTCTTGGTGAGACCACACCTGGAGTATTGCGTGCAGTTTTGGTCTCCAAATCTGAGGAAGGACATTATTGCCATAGAGGGAGTGCAGAGACGGTTCACCAGACTGATTCCTGGGATGTCAGGACTGTCTTATGAAGAAAGACTGGATAGACTTGGTTTATACTCTCTAGAATATAGAAGATTGAGAGGGGATCTTATAGAAACTTACACAATTCTTAAGGGGTTGGACAGGCTAGATGCAGGAAGATTGTTCCTGATGTTGGGGAAGTCCAGGACAAGGGGTCACAGCTTAAGGATAAAGGGGAAATCCTTTAAAACCGAGATGAGAAGAACCTTTTTTCACGCAGAGAGTGGTGAATCTCTGGAACTCTCTGCCACAGAGGGTAGTTGAGGCCAGTTCATTGGCTATATTTAAGAGGGAGTTAGATGTGGCCCTTGTGGCTAAGGGGATCAGGGGGTATGGAGAGAAGGCAGGTACGGGATACTGAGTTGGATGATCAGTCATGATCATATTGAATGGCGGTGCAGGCTCGAAGGGCCGAATGGCCTACTCCTGCACCTAATTGCTATGTTTCTATGTTTCTATGTTGTTCCATTGTTTAAAAAGGGTTCTAAGAGTAAACCTAGCAATTATAGACCTGTTAATTTGACTTCAGTGGTGGGAAAATTAATGGAAAAGATATTTAGAGATAATATATATAAGCATCTGGATAAACAGGGTCTGGTTAGGAACAGTCAACATGGATTTGTGCCTGGAAGGTCATGTTTGACTAATCTTTTTGAATTTTTTGAAGAGGTTACTAGGGAAATTGACGAGGGTAAAGCAGTGGGTGTTGTCTATATGGACTTTAGTAAGGCCTTTGACAAGGTTCCTCATGGAAGGTTGGTTAAGAAGGTTCAACTGTTGGGTATAAATGCAGGAGTAGCACGATGGATTCAACAGTGGCTGAATGGGAGAAGCCAGAGGGTAATGGTGGATGGCTGTTTGTCGGGTTGGAGGCAGGTGACTAGTGGGGTGCCTCAGGGATCTGTGTTGGGCCCTTTGTTGTTTGTCATGTACATCAATGAACTGGATGAAGGTGTGGTTAAATTGGATTAGTAAGTATGCAGATGATACCAAGATAGGGGGTGTTGTGGATAATGAAGAGGATTTCCAAAGTCTACAGAGTGATTTAGGCCATTTGGAAGAATGGGCTGAAAGATGGCAGATGGAGTTTAATGCTGATAAATGTGAGGTGCTACACCTTGGCAGGACAAATCAAAATAGGACGTACATGGTAAATGGTAGGGAATTGAAGAATACAGTTGAACAGAGGGATCTGGAAATAACCGTGCATAGTTCCTTGAACGTGGAAACTCATATAGATAGGGTGGTAAAGAAAGCTTTTGATATGCTAGCCTTTATAAATCAGAGCATTGAGTATAGAAGCTGGGATGTAATGTTAAAATTGTACAAGGCATTGGTGAGGCTAAATCTGAAGTATGGTGTACAATTTTGGTCGCCCAATTATAGGAAGGATGTCAACAAAATAGAGAGAGTACAGAGGAGATTTACTAGAATGTTGCCTGGGTTTTTAATAACTAAGTTACAGAGAAAGGTTGAATAAGTTAGGTCTTTATTCTCTGGAGCGCAAAAGGTTAAGGGGGGACTTGATAGAGGTCTTTAAAATGATGAGAGGGATAGAGAGAGTTGATGTGGACAAGCTTTTCCCTTTGAGAATAGGGAAGATTCAAACAAGAGGACATGACTTCAGAATTAAGCGACAGACATTTGGGGGTAGCATGAGGGGGAACTTCTTTACTCAGAGAGTTGTAGCGGTGTGGAATGAGCTTCCAGTGGAAGTGGTGGATGCAGGTTCGTTGGTATCATTTAAAAATAAATTGGATAGGCATATGGATGAGAAGGGAATGGAGGGTTATGGTATGAGTGCAGGCAGGTGGGACTAAGTGAAAAAAGTTGTTCGGCACGGACATGTAGGGACAAGATGGCCTGTTTCCGTGCTGTAATTGTTATATGGTTATATGGTTATTATAAAACAGGAAATGTTTGAATTCGGTGATAAGCCAAATAAACTTTTAGCTCGTCAATTGAAAAAAACAAGAAAAGGAAAACACAATTATTAAAATTAAATCAGAAAACGGCGAATTATTAACACTACCTAAAGATATTAACAAAAGATTTGCCCAATTTTGTCAAAATTTGTACACATCTAAAATCACAGCAGATGACAATAAAATTACAAACTTCTTAGATTAATGTAACCTTCCAAAACGTGACCCCTCGGAACAGGAGGAACTGGGAGCTCAGTTTACACTTGCAGAAATAGAGGAAACAATAAATTCGCTGAACAATGGCAACACGCCCGGGCCAGATGGCGTTAACAATTAATTTTATAAGAGATTCCATGAAATAATCATCCCACGTTTACAAAAACTATATACACATGCCTTTAAAGAAAATATACTTCCAGAAAACTAGCAGAATCAACTATTACGCTTATACCTAAAAAAGATAAAGACCTAGAAGAACTAGGTTCATATAAAGCTATAGCGCTTTTAAATACAAATCAGAAAATTCTAACAAAGATCCCAGTGAGAAGATTGAGTAAATATATTAGTAAATTAATAAACCCAGATTAAACGGGGTTCAAACCTAAAAGATACTCATTTAATAATCTGAGACGCTTGTTTAATATAATATATTTATCAGAACTGAACAAGGAGGAGGACACAAATGCAGGCTCAGACACAGGGCAGATCAGTCTTCAGAGTTTAATCGGTCCAAGTCGGTACACAGGTAAGCAAAACAGAGGCAACAGTACAATCTAGGAGCAGGCAAAAAACAGAGGTCGAAAAACAGGCAATGGTCGAGGTCACAAGATTTCTAGAGCTGGAACGAGGTGATACCAAGTAGCATACACAACGAACTGGCAATGAGAACTAAAACACAAAGGGCTTAAATACAGACTAGCAGGGGATAACGAGACACAGGTGAAACACATCAGGGTGGGGCCAATAATCACATGACGGTAAACGACCTGACAGGAAATAATTGAATTTTGTAATCAGCTACAATTGGGTAACTAACTAATTCTATGCTTTAATTTCAGGTCATCCAAATACAATTGTTTAATATTTGTTTCAGAATGCTTCAATCTATAATAACTGAACATTTCTTTCAGTTCTCTTAATTTTTAAGAAAGTTATGGGCTTTTGACTGTCCTTGATCACAGCTTTTGTGTTGTCAATGGAAAAGCAATAGGGAACAGGATGCTAATTTCCGAGTATGAAAATGGCCATAAGTTTTTTAATACTGAAGATATGAAAGTGAATTAGGTATCAAATTAATCTTCTTTTTATGCTTTATCTGATGGGATAAATTGCAGACTTGATTTTTTAAATCTCAAAATTTTGTAACATTGCTATGTAAAGCACTTTGGTTTCAACGCGAGTTGATTTAAACGTGCTATATAAATAAAATGTATTTACTTACTTACTTACTATATCACTTTATTGTAGTCGTGTTTCACTTTTTATTCTTATTAATCTTAGAAGGAAAGATGTAGATTGGTTACATTACTTACTAACCAATGTAATGATTTATTAATATAAGCTCCGCCTATTACTACACCATTCATATTATCACAAGCCGACATGTGCTGTTAGTTGGTGATGCAGCACGGTAGAATTGATATGCTGCTGAGTGTTGTATGTGTTACTCAGTAAATACTGTTGTACCAGTCCCTGAGTACGTGTGACTTACTCAACAGGAGCTGGGCTGGAGAAGAGCAGGGGGGTGAGGGAACACAGTAGGGTTGAGGAAGAGGAAGTGACCAGCCTTGGGGTGCAGGCAGGGAGGGAGGGAGTGACGTGGAGAGTGAAGGAACAGGAGGGTGGAGGAGTGAGGGGAGGAACTGGTGGAAGGGAGTGAGGGCATGGAGGACTAGAGAGGAGTGAGGAATTGAGGTAACAGTGGGAGTGAGGGGGGGGGGGGGGGGGGGTCGAGGAGAGAGTTATGCCCCTGTCCCACTTAGGAAACCTGTACGGAAACCTCTGGAGACTTTGCGCCCCACCCAAGGTTTCCGTGCGGTTCCCGGAGGTTGCAGATGGTTGCCGGAGGTTGCAGGTAGTGGAAGCAGGTAACATAGAAACATAGAAAATAAGTGCAGGAGTAGGCCATTCGGCCCTTCGAGCCTGCACCGCCATTCAATATGATCTTGGCTGATCATCCAACTCAGTGTCCTGTACCTGCCTTCTCTCCATACCCCCTGATACCTTTAGCCACAAGGGCCACATCTAACTCCCTCTTAAATATAGCCAATGAACTGGGGCCTCAACTACATTCTGTGGCAGAGAATTCCCGAGATTCACCACTCTCTGTGTGAAAAATGTTTTTCTCATTTCGGTCCTAAAAGATTTCCCCCATATCCTTAAACTGTGACCCCTTGTTCTGGACTTCCCCAACATCGGGAACAATGTTCCTGCATCTAGCCTGTCCGAACCCCTTAAGAATTGTGTAAGTTTGTATAAGATCCAACCTCAATCGTCTAAATTCTAGCGAGTACAAGCCGAGTCTATCCAGTCTTTCTTCATATAAAAGTCCTGACATCCCAGGAATCAGTCTGGTGACCCTTATCTGTACACCCTCTAGGGCAAGAATGTATTTCTATAAATTCTATAAGTTTCTCTAAGATCCCCCCTCAATCTTCTAAATTGTAGTAGGGAGACCGCACGGAAACGTTGGGTGGGGCGCAAAGTCTCCAGAGGTTTCCGTTCGGGTTTCCAAAGTGGGACAGGGGGTTGACGCGACTATTGAAACGTCCAATGATCCTCGGTTGTGACGCCGAGATGCCGACGGTTCTTTGCGCCGTTCGAAGAACAGGTCGCCTCTGTTGCGTCACTCGCGCTGAGAACCAATCGGCGTTCTCTTTGCCTTTGTCTCCGCGTTCCACGGGTCGCTGGCGGCCAATCACAGCGCGGCCCGGGTGTATGAACGTTCTATTGGGGCGGGGTATAAAAGGGACGCGTTCGGCGAATGCGACACATTGTCTGGAGCTGAGAGACTGGAAGGGACATCATGGTGGGTGATCCCGGGGCTGGGCGGCGGGGCGTCGTGTGAAACCGGTGATGGGGAGAGCCGGGATAACTCAAGAGAACCGGGAACTAAGGCCCATGGGTGGAGAGTGATTCCGCGGTGACCACGCTGGGTAAACGCGTTGATCCGGTCGCACACTGTGGTCTGGCGTGGGGGAAATGTTAGCACTCGGAACCGATATCCGTGGGAATAACACAATCATAGCTTCCCCCTTTCCTCCACCGACCCATCCCATCTTTCTCTCTCTCTCCAGCGTGAGTGTATCTCCATCCACATCGGCCAGGCCGGAGTTCAGGTCGGCAATGCTTGTTGGGAGCTCTATTGCCTGGAGCACGGGATCCAGCCGGATGGACAGATGCCCAGCGACAAGACCATCGGGGGCGGCGACGATTCATTCAACACCTTCTTCAGCGAGACGGGGGCGGGCAAGCACGTCCCCCGGGCCGTGTTCATTGATCTGGAGCCCACGGTGATCGGTAAGGTGAAACGGGAGAGTCCTGACATGTTGAGCCTTGTCTGAAACCTTCCCCGCGGCGTTTGACGAGGGGCGTGTGATTCTTAATGAACCCGTTTCTTAATGAACTGGTTCATTCTCCGTTTTCTGTTTGCTCCCCTGTAGATGAAGTGCGGACCGGCACATACCGGCAGCTCTTCCACCCCGAACAGCTCATCACCGGCAAGGAGGACGCGGCCAACAACTACGCCCGGGGCCACTGCTCCATCGGCAAGGAGATCGTCGACCTGGTCCTGGATCGCATCCGGAAGCTGGTAAGTTGTGGAACCGAATCCAACCGTGAACCAGCGCCCATTATTCAATGATCTGGCGCTCCTGGTTCGCCAGTTGGATTCCGCTCTTGGTGAATAACCTATCCCTCAGAATGCTCTCTCGCAACTGTCCAACTCCAGATGTTACACACAAATTACAGTTGTTAGGGTGGGACCACAGACGTTAGACACCTCTCCAGAGGGTCAGTTTACTCCTGCAACACTCACACTCACCCCACCTTTCTCCTTCTCAATGCTCTCCGCTTTATTTGCCCACAGGCCGACCAGTGCACCGGACTGCAGGGATTCCTCATCTTCCACAGTTTTGGGGGCGGCACCGGTTCGGGCTTCACCTCCCTCCTCATGGAGAGACTCTCCGTCGACTACGGCAAGAAATCCAAGCTGGAGTTTTCCGTCTACCCGGCGCCGCAGATCTCCACCGCCGTGGTCGAGCCCTACAACGCGGTGCTGGTCACCCACTGCACCCTGGAGCACTCCGACTGCTCCTTCATGCTGGACAACGAGGCTATTTACGACATCTGCCGGCGGAACCTGGACATCGAGCGCCCCACCTACACCAACCTCAACCGCCTGCTGGCGCAGGTAGTGTCGTCCATCACCGCCTCGCTGCGCTTCGACGGCGCCCTCAACGTGGACCTGCTCGAGCTCCAGACCAACCTGGTCCCCTACCCGCGCATTCACTTCCCGCTGGTGACCTACGCGCCCCTGATCTCGGCCGAGAAGGCTTACCACGAGCAACTGTCCGTGTCGGAGATCACCAACGCCTGTTTCGAGCCGGCCAACCAGATGCTCAAGTGCGACCCCCGCCAGGGCAAATACATGGCGTGCTGCATGATGTACCGCGGGGACGTGGTGCCCAAGGACGTCAACGCCTCCATCGCCACCATCAAGACCAAGCGCTCCATCCAGTTCGTGGACTGGTGCCCGACGGGGTTCAAGGTAGGTGTAGATTGTAAACCAATCCACGCAACATAAGCTTGATCCAACCCGCGGTTCCACACTGTATTGTGATATCTACCACATCCAGAACAGACGAGAACCTTCCTGAACGGTGGCCCAGGTTTCTTAACATTTAGCTCGCAATGGATACTATTGAAAGTTTCTATGAGTCTCTTCTTTCTCTCCCCCGCAGGTAGGCATCAACTACCAGCCCCCGACGGTGGTTCCGGGGGGCGACCTGGCCAAGGTGCAACGAGCCGTCTGCATGCTGAGCAACACCACCGCCATCTCCATGGCCTGGACCCGCATGAACCTCAAGTTCGACAAGATGTACGCCAAGCGGGCCTTTGTCCACTGGTACGTGGGAGAGGGTCTGGAGGAAGGAGAGTTCCAGGACGCGCGGGAGGACATGGCGTCGCTGGAGAAGGACTACGAGGAAGTGGGCATCGATTCGGCGGATCTGGACAAGAAGGCGGAAGAGGAAGAGTGAATTTTGTTGTATATCTGGAAAGATTAGTTATTTTTAATACTGGTGTAGATCTAATTGATGAAATTAAATATATTTGAGACATAGTTTGCTATTGCGTCCTTCGCAAAGGCCCAATTGCTTAATGTCTATAGTTTCATACCGTGGAAGCAGACCCTTCGGCCCAACTTGTCCATGCCCACCATGCCGCATCATCTCTGATCATCCAATTTGCCCACGTTTGGCGAATATCATTCTATCCAATTCTTCGACACGAAACTGCATACATATCCTTTAAATGTTACTGTACCTGCCTCTACTAGATCACCTGGAACCTCGTTCCATGTACCCACCACCGCCTGCGAGATATATGTCCCCTCAGTTTCCTATAACTCGTTCCCCTCTCATCTTGATCCTATGCCCTCTAGTTTTTGATTCATCTTTGGTGCTGAAGGTTTCTGTGCATTAACTCTATCTATGCCGCTCATGGGATCATATACCTCCACAGGAACATTACTCACCTGTCTTTACTCCAAACATTTTAAATCTCAATCCTACGAGTCCTGGCGTCGTAAATCATCGCCTCTCACAAATCGTCACACTGATGTATCTCGGGATGGGGATGATTGTAAAGATGGGGATTGGTCATTGGGGGAGGCAATCTGTTTCTTGAAAGAGCACGGGGGTCCAAGGACCACAACGTTCCAGTCATTGAAACTCCTTGTGCTGATGGAGCGGGCTGACCGGGCGCCGACAATGGGAGATACTCCAGTGTTCATAGACCACAGAACATACCACAGTACAGCACAGGAACGGATCCAGCGGCCCACAGGATTTGCGCCGAACATGCTGCCAAGTTACACTTATCTCATCTGCCAGGACATGATCCATATCCCTCTATTCACGGCACTTCGACGCGTCTATTGAAAAGCCTTTCCAATAGACGGGTCGAAGAAACTACGCCGCACATCTTCGTTAAATGTCCTCCTTTTATTTCATAGCTACCCCTCTGGGGTTACACATTTCCACCATGGGAAACCTGCTGTGTTTCCTACCCTATGGGAGATCGACTGTCGGAACCTATAACCGGGTTGGGTCCGAACTGGGAATTCTGTAATCAGAGCTGGAATCCGCGAAGTAAAACAAGAGGCGCACACAAGACCGGAGAAAGTAAAGGGGGCTGTGGTAACGTGATTTGATAGTTTATTGTGGAACGCCGAGGTTGAAGATAGACGTGCTGGAGGTATAAACATTATGAGAGTTATGCCCCTGTCCCACTTAGGAAACCTGAACGGAAGCCTCTGGAGACTTTGTGCCCCACCCAAGGTTTCCGTGCTGTTCCCGGAGTTTGCAGGTGGTTGACGGAGGTTGCAGGTAGTGGAAGCAGGTAGGGAGACTGACAAAAACCTCCGGGAACCGCACGGAAACCTTGGGTGGGGCACAAAGTCTCCAGAGGTTTCATTCAGATTTCCTAAGTGGGACAGGGGCATAAATCTCATAATGTTTATACCTCCATCACGTCTCTCTTCAACCTCGGCGTTCCACAATAAACTATCAAATCACGTTACCACAGCCCCCTTTACTTTCTCGGGTCTTGCGTGCGCCTCTTGTTTTACTTCGCGGATTCCAGCTCTGATTCCAGAATTCCCAGTTCGGACCCAACCCGGCCTTTAGGTTCCGACAGTCGATCTCCCATTTCAGTCCGCCAAAACCTACCTGATCTCCCGGTTGCTCAGCACTTTAACACCCCCTCACATTCCCAATCTGACCTTTCTGTCCTGGCCCTCCTCCATTGTCAGAGTGAGGCCCAACGCACTCCCCATATCACCAGTATAATTGTAACCTCCCCACCTCCAGATCGCTCTCTAGCTCCGGTGACAGACCACGGACAGCTAGGGCAGGAATGTGTATGAATAGTAAAGTGTGTGTTTGGTAATAAAATAGTAGTGAAGACTTAGTGTGTTTCCACACGTCTTTACATGGTGTCATAGTAGTACCTTGCGCCTCCTGTTTGTCGGGTTTTATTTACTTTTCTCCCAGTTTCCCACCCTTCGTTGTTTCTCCACCGTGTCGCCACCATGGCCACCTCTTGTCGCAAGCCTGACATGTTAGTTTTCGACTCCGACATTGCCCATCGGTGCCTGTCTTCCGACGCGACTTTGAGCACTTTATTGCGATTGCTCATCCTAATGCCACCCCCGTGATGCGGTCACACCTGCTCCTCAACTTGGCTGGCCCGGAAGCCCTGGAGCGTTCGGAGTCGTTTGAATACGTTGATGGTGAGGATCCTCATGACCCGGTATGTCTTTTGGCTAAATTCAACGGTCTGTGCGACATTCCCACCAACTGCATTCTAGAGCGGTTTAAATTCTTTAGTCGGCGTCAGGCACCCGGGGAGCACATTGACACCTACATTGCCGCGGTTAAGGCATCTGGCTCGGCGTTGCCGCCTGGCCGAGCTGACCCCCGATCATATGACCCGGGATGTCGTGGTGTTTGGTCTACAGGACGAGAAACTGCGGGCTGAACTTCTAAGGAAGCCAGACCTGACTTTGAACGAGGCTCTGCATGCCTCTCGCATGGCGGCGGCTGTAGCCACCGTGCAGCCTGCAGCCCAGGACGTTAACGTTGCCGTTGTTTCTGGACGCCGGCGGGTAAATGGCCCGCAGCGACAGCGTGGTTACCCCGCCCCCTCGGGTGGCAGCCCGCGTCGTTGCCCCAACTGCAACTTTGCATCACACCAGTTTAATGTTTGCCCCGCGCTGGGGAAGACTTGTAATTTTTGCAAAAAACTGAATCATTTCTCTGCCGCTTGCCGCTCCCGTGGGAAACCTGTAACTGGCCCCAGGAGAATGCTAAACAACCTTGGGGAGGATGATAGCGCACTCGGTTCACAGTACTAGTCGGACGAACTCCCTGATTCTGATACAAGCTCTTCCCATGATGATTCAAGCATTTTTTCACTGTTGGGTGCACCTGCACTGATAACGGGTGACCTTCCCAGCAAGGGTCGACACGGGGGCGTTCGCCAATGTTATGTCAGTGAGCCTCTTCAAACAGATAAGGTCTGGGGAGAAGGTTACTCCCGGCAACTCCCGTCTACATGCCTACGGGGGAGGAGTGCTCGTACCAGTCGGGAAGGCAACTCTTATCTGCAAGGTTTTGAAGGCCGCTCGGCCCCTCACTTTTTATCTGCTGGACACTGAGAACATCACGCTGTTGGGCGCCCGTGCGTGCCAGGACCTCGGTTTAGTCTCCTTTCACCGCGATATCCACCAGGTGCGGACCCTCCTGGACCCCCTGTGTAAGTACCCTGATCGTTTCAACGACGAGCTGGGCAGGCTGCCCTGTAGTTACAGGATCGTTGTCGACACGACTGTCGAACCTGTGGTCCGCCCTCCACACCGCGTCTCCTTTGCCATGAAGGACAAGGTGGAGTCGACTCTGCGACACATGGTGGCCGTGGGCATCCTCAAGGAGGTGAGTGATCCCACCCGGTGGGTCTCCCACCATGGTTGTTGCTGCAAAGAAGGATAAGAGTGAGCTTCGCATTTGTATAAACCCCAAGGACCTGAACTTTGCCATCAAGCGCCCGCACTACCCCATGCGGACGGTGGAGGGCGTCGCTGCACAGGTTGGCCCGGCCACTATCTTCTCAGTCCTCGATGCCAAAAGCTCTTTCTGGCAGATACCGCTGGATGAACGTTCCTCCTACCCGACCACCTTCAGCACACCCTTCGGCAGGTTCCACTTCCTTCGCATGCCATTCGGAATAAAGTCTGCCAGCGAAGTCTTCCAGCGCACCATGGAACAGCTGTTTGCCGGTCTGCCGTGTGCTATCATAGTCGATGACATCCTGGTATACGGGAAGGACGTCGCTGAGCACGACCTCCACCTCCGCCAAGTCCTGGACAGGGCTCGTGAGATCAACCTTAAGCTCAACCCCAAGAAGTGCCGTTTCCGCGTCCCAGAGGTCACGTACGTGGGCCACGTCTTCACTGCTGAGGGGCTGAAGCCCGACCCGCAGAAGACGGCTGCGGTCTCTGGGATGTCTGCACCCGCCGACGTACCCAGCCTGCAGCGCTTTCTGGGCATGGTGAACTACCTGGGGAAGTTCATTCCCGACCTCAGCGAGCTGAGTGCACCCCTGAGGGAGCTGATCAAAAAGGACACTGCCTGGGCTTGGTTCCCGAAGCACCAGAAGGCGTTTGACATCCTGAAGTCCAGACTGGTTACTACCCCCACTCTCAAGTTTTTCGACTTGCAGCGACCGATTGTCCTCACCTGCGATGCCTCGAAGTTTGGACTTGGTGCCGCCTGCCTGCAGCTTTACGATGGCCTGCAGCTGCCTGTCTCCTACGCTTCTCGCACCATGACCCCCGCTGAGCAGCATTATGCTCAGATCGAGAAAGAGCTCCTCGCCGTGGTGTTTGCCTGCTCGAAGTTTAAGGATTACATCCTGGGCAACACGTTCACTGTCGAAACCGATCACCAGCCGCTGGTCACGATCCTGAATAAGCCGATCCACGTCGCCTCATCCCGTTTGCAGCGAATGATGCTGCAGCTCCAGCGGTTCACGTTTCGGGTCGTGTACCGCAAGGGCAAGGACATGTTCGTGGCCGACACGCTGTCCCGCGCACCGCTGACGTCCACTGCCCGACACCTGTACGAATCGTCTGACCTGATGGTGTTAAACATTAATATTGTGCCTTCACAGCAGATGCGGTCCCTGGTCCAGCACACTGCCAAAGATCCTGCCCTGCAACAACTTGCCGACGTCATCCGGCGTGGTTGGCCCGACCGTCCCTCATCCTTGCCGGCCGGTGCCGTGCCCTACTTCCTGGTCCGGGATGAGCTTGTGCTGCACGACGGAGTGGTGGTGAAGGGCCACAAGGTTGTGGTACCTGCGTCGCTGCGGGACCACTACTTTCACACCGCCCACAGCGGCCATCCCGGGGCCGAGGCCACCCTGTCCCAGGCCCAGAGCCAGTTCTATTGGCCCGGCATGGCCCATGACATCCGGGAGAGGGTCTCCGCCTGCTCCACCTGCAACAGCCTCTCTCCCCATCAGCAACGGCAGCCGTTTCTGCAACAGCCTGCCCCCGATCTGCCATGGATGGCGGTCGCCACTGACATCTTTGAGTGGCGTGGCAAGCACTTCCTGGTCCTTGTGGACTCCTACTCCAGCTGGTTCGAGGTGGACCAGCTGACCTCCCTCACATCTGCTGCCGTCATTGGGAAGCTGCGCCGACACTTCACAACCTTTGGCTCCCCTGCGAGTTTGCAGTCGGACAACGGTGGCCAGTTTTCCAGCGCAGAGTTCCGCGATTACGCTGCCACCTGGAACTTCCGTCACTTCACCAGCAGCCCCGAGTACCCGCAGAGCAACGGCCTTGCCGAGCGCGCCGTCCGCAGTGCCAAGGAGCTGCTGGAGCACTGCAGACTTTCCCGGTCGGACTTTTACCTGGCCCGCCTCAACCTCCGCAACATGTCCCGTGACCCTGCCCTGGGCTCGCCTGCTCAGCGGCTCATGTCCCGCACCACGCGCCCTCCGATTCCTGTGTCCCAGCGGTCCCTGGTGCCTTCTGCCCTCCGCCCTGATGCCGTCCGGGAGCGCATTGCCCAGAAGCAGGACATACAAAAACGCTCCCACGACAAGTCCTGCCGCCCCCTTCCGCGTCTGTTCCCTAGTCAGGTCGTCCGGATGCAGTCCCCCTCCGGCCACTACCGTCTGGCGGTTGTCGTCTGCTCTGCCGGCTCGCCGCGGTCTTACCTCGTCAACCACGTGGGTACCATCTACCGCCGGTCCCGCCAGCATTAGCGGCTGGTCAATGAGCCCGCTCCGCCTCCTGCTGCCCCTTTCGCCCCCCCCCCCCCGATTTCTTCCTCTCCGCCTGCCGCTCCTCGCATGCCCCGAACTCTGCCCTCTCAGCTCTATGTGCCCCGCTCCCATACTCCCAGCCCACCCTCGTCTGTTCGCGTATCCGGCCCTGTGCCAGCTTCCCCTCCCCGATCTCTGCGCCTTCCCTCTCCTGCCCGTTCTCCGGCTCGGTCGCCCGCTCCTGCTCCTGCTCCTGCTCCTGCTGTGTCTGCGGAGGAGGGGGAGGGCGGGTTGCGTACCCGCTCCGGGAGGTTGGTCAAGCCGCCTGTACGTTACGCGAATGGTATGTTAGCTTTCACTGCAAAAGGATTTGAGTATAGGAGCAGGGAGGTTCTACTGCAGTTGTACAGGGTCTTGGTGAGACCACACCTGGAGTATTGCGTACAGTTTTGGTCTCCAAATCTGAGGAAGGACATTATTGCCACAGAGGGAGTGCAGAGACGGTTCACCAGACTGATTCCTAGGATGTCAGGACTGTCTTATGAAGAAAGACTGGATAGACTTGGTTTATACTCTCTAGAACTTAGGAGATTGAGAGGGGATCTTATAGAAACTTACAAAATTCTTAAGGGGTTGGACAGGCTAGATGCAGGAAGATTATTCCCGATGTCAGGGCAGTCGTCAAGGTGCAACAGAGGGTACCGCCCTCCTCAAAACTAGCTATGGAATCACGCTGCTTAGATGTCAGCTGTCTACATCGGTGAGACTAAGCGTAAGGATTGCGGATCGTTTCGCCGAACACCTTAACCGCGCGGTTCCGCATTAACCAACCTGATCTCCCTGTGATCAGCAATCAACTCCCCCTACAATACGAATTACGACCTTTCTGTCCTGGGCCTCCTCCTTGCCAAGTGAGCACAACCGGAAATGGAGGAGCAGCACTCAGATTGGGCAGTCTGCATCCAGTGGTCGAAACATAAATTCTCCAATTTACGGTGCCCTGCTGTCTCCTCACATTCTCAGCTTCTCCTCAGCCATCTGGATCCTCCTCTTAATTTATTATTACGACCCCAATCAAAAACCTGATCAGTCCTGAGAAGGGCTTTGGCTGAAATGTTGCCTATTTCTTAACCTCCATGATTGCGCCGAAACAAGTGAGTTTCCCAGTAAATTA
>NW_026576882.1:0-62975 GCF_028641065.1 Leucoraja erinaceus
CAAAAATTCCGCTAGGATCCTTGATAGAGGGGGAAGGAGAGATAGAGGGTAGGGAGGGGGAGAAGAGTTGGAGAGGAGAGAAGGAGAGAAGAGGTGGGGGAGGGGGAAGCGGGAGAGCGAGGATGGGTAGGGGGAGAGAAGAGGTGGTGATTGGGCTCTGGCGCGGGGAGAGTCTTAGGGAGGAGGGGTGAGGGGGGGAGGAGAGAGAGGGGAGGGAGAAGTGGGGACTGATGAGGGAACAATTCGGAGTCTCTCTTTAATGGTGGAGGGGAGGGGAAAAGGCATGAGGAGGGGAGAGGACGCGAAAGTCGGGAAAAAGAGAGGAGGATCTGCACTCACCCCCACTCTTGCCCCCACTCCCATACACACTCACTCCACTCCCACAAACACTCACAAACGCCTCTAATGCCACACACCCCCCACTTACCCACCCACTCACACACACACACCACTAACACAAACCGCTAAGAACAGGAGTACGGAGGATGCCATCTGCACGGCACTTCACTCCGCCCTCTCCCACCTCAACAACAGAGACACCTACGTGAGAATGCTGTTCATCGACTTTAGCTCAGCATTTAACACCATTATCCCCTCCAAACTGATCACCAAACTCATCGACCTGGGCATCGGCCCCTCCCTCTGCAAATGGATACTGGACTTTCTAACCAACAGACCCCAGTTAGGTTAGACAACCACATCTCTTCAACCCTCATCCTGAACACCGGCGTTCCACGGGGCTGTGTGCTGAGCCCTCTCAGGTGGGGTGACTGAGTGAACTGCCAGCGTACCAGGCGTGAGTGACTGCACTGCCAGCTCACGAGCCGTGAGTTAGTGAACTGCCAGCCCACCAGCTGTAAGTGACTGAACTGCCAGCCCAATAATCCATTCAGTCCACCCTCTTCCCCCTTCTCTCTTACAGTCTGTCACCTGTTTTGGGCAGAATTTCTGGCCGTTTCTCAGCCGCCAGCCTGCCAGGTCCGAGTGATTGTATTGCCATGCCTCAGTGACTGAGCTGCCAGCCCTCAGTGACTGTGCTGCCAGCCCAAAAATCCATTTGGCCCACAAACTCCATACTAGCCCTCTGGAAATCAGTACCTTCGGCCCACAACACTCATACTAGCGCAACCGAATCCCCCCCCCCCCCACTGGCCAGCAATATTGGAATTGGTGGAGAGGTGGAATATTTTGTTGGGTCTCCAGCCCTCCGTGTGATGCTGGGACCCAACGGGTCCCACTTAGTCTAGTTGAATATATATATATACATACACATAAATTAGGAGAGAGAGAGAGAGAGAGCGAGTAGGAGAGTCAGGAGAGAGAGAGAGAGAATGAGTGGGGAGAGTCAGGAGAGAGTGAGAAAGGAGCGTCAGGAGAGAGAGAGAACGTGAGTGGGAAGAGTCAGGAGAGACAGAGAGAGAATGTGGGGAGAGTCAGGAGAGGGAGAGAGTAGGAAGATTCACAAACAAGGGGACATGACTTGAGAATTAAGGGACAGAAGTTTAGGGGTAACATGAGGGGGAACTTCTTTACTCAGAGAGTGGTGGCTGTGTGGAATGAGCTTCCAGTGAAGGTGGTGGAGGCAGGTTCGTTTTTATCATTTAAAAATAAATTGGATAGTTATATGGACGGGAAAGGTATGGAGGGTTATGGTCTGAACGCAGGTGTATGGGACTAGGGGAGAATACGTGTTCGGCACGGACTGGAAGGGTCGAGATGGCCTGTTTCCGTGCTGTAATTGTTATATGTTATATGGTTATATATGATCAGAAAACTTCTAAACAACAGGAACTTAGTCAAAAGCCCAACATTTGCAATTCGTCTCAAACAATGTAAGCATCAATATCAGTTATACACAGTAGTTTCTGTTTACCCAATTTCCAGGTCCACAGAAAACAACATCCTCTCCCACTATTGTCAAGTATTTTTCCTTCTGAAGCACTATTAGAAAAGCTTGGCAGGCAGGCTTCCTGATTACCACAGCTCTTGGACAGTACAGAATTGCAAACTTCAGTTTATTCAGAACTCAAGAAAGTTAAGCTAATCTTTTACTTAATAAAAATTTTTACACTACAATTTATTACATAACTAGGATATTCTCATCCCCTCCTTTTATTAATTATGATGATAACGCTACAGTCATTAGTTGGTACACAGAAAAGGCTTCAGGCATTTCAGTACAGAGATCAATACAACAGGACTTCCATATGAAGAAAGACTGGATAGACTTGGCTTGCACTCGCTAGAATTTAGAAGATTGAGGGGGATCTTATAGAAACGTACAAAATTCTTAAGGGGTTGGGCAGGCTAGATGCAGGAGAATTGTTCCTGATTTTGGGGAAGTCCAGAACAAGGGGTCACAGTTTAAGGATAAGGGGGAAATCTTTTAGGACCGAGATGAGTAAAAACATTTTTCACACAGCGAGTGGTGAATCTCTGGAATTCTCTGCCACAGAAGGTAGTTGAGGCCAGTTCATTGGCTATATTTAAGAGGGTGTTAGATGTGGCCCTTGTGGCTAAAGGGATCAGGGGGTATGGAGAGAAGGCAGATACAGGATACTAAGTTGGATGATCAGCCATGATCATATTGAATGGTGGTGCAAGCTCGAAGGGCCGAATGGTCTACTCCTGCACCTATTTTCAATTTTTATGTTTCTATGTAACATCAGCAGTACAATAGATCCATTGTGAATTATCATTCCCCATATTCTCACCGGATCCCCGGCCCTCGCCCGACTCCCGGCCCTCGCCCGACTCCCGGCCCTCGCCCGACTCCCGGCCCTCGCCCGACTCCTCGCCCGACTCCCGGCCCTCGCCCGACTCCCGGCCCTCGCCCGACTCCCGGTCCTCGCCCGACTCCCCGGCCCTCGCCCCGACTCCCAGCCCTCGGCCCGACTCCCGGCCCTCGCCCCGACTCCCGGTCCCTCGCCCGACTCGGCCAAGGTAAACTTTGAGGGTATGAGACGTGAATTGGCCAAGATTGACTGGCAATTTAATTCTAAAATGGTTGACGGAATATGCAATGGAAGGCATTTAAAGACTGCATGGATGAACTACAAAAATTGTTCATCCCAGTTTGGCAAAAGAATAAATCAGGGAAGGTAGGCATCCATGGATAACAAGGGAATCAGGGATAGTATCAAAGCGAAGGATGATGCGTACAAACTAGCCAGAAAAAGCAGCATACCGGAGGACTGGGAGAAATTCAGACATCAGCAGAGGAGGACGAAGGGCTTAATTAGGAAAGGAAAAATGGATTATGAAAGAAAACTGGCAGGGAACATAAAAACTGACTGCAAAAGTTTTTATAGATATGTGAAAAGAAAGAGATTAGTTAAAACAAATGTACGTCCCTTGCAGTCAGAAACAGGTGAGTTGATCATGGGGAACCAGGATATGGCGGACCAATTGAATAACTACTTTGGTTCCGTCTTCACTAAGGAAGACATAAATGATCTGCCGGAAATAGCAGGGGCCCGCGAGGAATTGAGTGAAATCCAGGTTAGTCAGGAAGTGGTGTTGGGTAAATTGAATGGATTAAAGGCCGATAAATCCCCAGGGCCAGATAGGCTGCATCCCAGAGTACTTAAGGAAGTAGCTCCAGAAATAGTGGATGCATTAGTAATAATCTTTCAAAACTCCTTAGATTCTGGAGTAGTTCCAGAGGATTGGCGGGTAGCAAACGTAACCCCACTTTTTAAGAAGGGAGGGAGGAGAGAAAACGGGGAATTACAGACCAGTTAGCCTAACATCGGTAGTGGGGAAACTGCTAGAGTCAGTTATTAAAGATGGGATAGCAGCACATTTAGAAAGTGGTGAAATCATTGGACAAAGTCAGCATGGATTTACGAAAGGTAAATCATGTCTGACGAATCTGATAGAATTTTTCGAGGATGTAACTAGTAGCGTGGATAGGGGAGAACCAGTGGATGTTGTGTATCTGGACTTCCAGAAGGCTTTCGACAAGGTCCCACATAAGAGATTAGTATACAAACTTAAAGCACAAGGCATTGGGGGTTCAGTATTGATGTGGATAGAGAACTGGCTGGCAAACAGGAAGCAAAGAGTAGGAGTAAACGGGTCCTTTTCACAATGGCAGGCAGTGACTAGTGGGGTACCGCAAGGCTCAGTACTGGGACCCCAGCTATTTACAATATATATTTATGATCTGGATGAGGGAATTGAAGGCAATATCTCCAAGTTTGCGGATGACACTAAGCTGGGGGGCAGTGTTAGGTGTGAGGAGGATGCTAGGAGACTGCAAGGTGACTTGGATAGGCTGGGTGAGTGGGCAAATGTTTGGCAGATGCAGTTTAATGTGGATAAATGTGAGGTTATCCCTTTTGGTGGCAAAAAAACGGGAAAGCAGACTATTATCTAAACGGTGGCCGATTGGGAAACGGGGAGATGCAGCGAGACCTGGGTGTCATGGTACACCAGTCATTGAAGGTAGGCATGCAGGTGCAGCAGGCAGTAAAGAAAGCGAATGGCATGTTGGCCTTCATAGCAAGAGGATTTGAGTATAGGAGCAGGGAGGTTCTACTGCAGTTGTATAGGGTCTTGGTGAGACCACACCTGGAGTATTGCGTGCAGTTTTGGTCTCCAAATCTGAGGAAGGACATTATTGCCATAGAGGGAGTGCAGAGAAGGTTCACCAGACTGATTCCTGGGATGTCAGGACTGTCTTATGAAGAAAGACTGGATAGACTTGGTTTATACTCTCTAGAGTTTAGGAGATTGAGAGGGGATCTTATAGAAACTTACAAAATTCTTAAGGGGTTGGACAGGCTAGATGCAGAAAGATTGTTCCCGATGTTGGGGAAGTCCAGGACAAGGGGTCACAGCGTAAGGATAAGGGGGAAATCCTTTAAAACCGAGATGAGGAGAACTTTTTTCACACTGAGAGTGGTGAATCTCTGGAACTCTCTGCCACAGAAGGTAGTTGAGGCCAGTTCATTGGCTATATTTAAGAGGGGAGTTAGATGTGGCCCTTGTGGCCAAGGCCGACTCCCGGTCCTCGCCCGACTCCCGGTTCTCACCCGATCCCCGGCGCCCAACCGTCCCGCGGAGCTGGAGAACGCCACCCGACCCATGGAGCTGGAGAACACCCCGGAGCTGGAGAACGCCACCCGACCCGCTGGGCTGGAGAACGCCAGGTAAGCCCCGGGGCTGGAGACCATCAGCAGAGCCGGGAGACTGAAGACCGCCTGCGGAGTAACGCAGACGAGGAGCAAAGGAGCGGCAGAACACCAGCGCGCACCAAGCCAGCTCGGCCCACCAGAAGCACCAACAGACGGCGGCGGGTACGAAAACACCGCCGGGGACGCAGAGGTGGGTTAAAGGCCATGTTAGAGCTAGCCCCACACAGGGCAGCGATTCCTAGCCTTTTCCTCGCCAACGTGCGCTCACTGGCAAACAAAATGGATGAACTCCGGCTAAGGATCACCTCCCACAACCGGATCAAGGACTGCAACATCTTGATCTTCACTGAAACTTGGCTCAACACTGATGTTCCTGACAGCGCCATCCAGCTATCGGGGCGTCATTTACTCCGAGCGGACATGACATCAGACTCTGGTAAGACCAGAGGGGGGGGTCTGTGCATTTATGTAAACAAAGCATGGTGCACGGACTCCACCATCATCGAGAGTCACTGCTCAGCTAACCTTGAGTTCCTCTTGGTTAGATGCAGACCGTTCTATCTGCCCAGAGAGTTCACCTCCACTGTTGTGACTGCAGCCTATATCCCTCCTGATGCTAATGCCAAGCTTGCAATGAAAGAGCTGCATACTGCCATTAGCAAACAACAGACGCACAACCCCGAGGCAGCCTTCATTGTTGCGGGTGACTTCAATCACTCCAACCTGAAGACTGTACTCCCCAAATTCCACCAACATGTATCCTTCCCCACTAGAGTAGACAAGACACTGGACAAAGTCTACACCAACATGGCTGAAGCTTACAAAGCCATCCCCCTCCCCCACCTTGGTCAGTCTGATCACGTCTCATTGTTCCTGCTTCCTAAGTACTCCCCACTCATCAGACGGGTTAAACCAACTGTAAGGACAGTTAAAGTCTGGTCAGAGGAAGCGGACTTCACACTTCAGCAGTGTTTTGGAAACACTGACTGGAAGGCGTTTGCAGCCCAGGCCACCCTTGACTCTCACACGGACATTGATTCCTATACATCCTCTGTTCTGGACTTTATAAACTCCACCATCAATAGTGTCACCTCCCTCAAACAGGTGACCATATACCCGAATCAGAAGCCATGGATGAACAGCGAGGTCAGGCTACTGCTGAAAGCACGGGACACCGCTTTCAGGTCAGGCGATGCTCGAGCCTACAGTTCATCCAGGGCTAACCTGAAGAGGGGCATCAGGAAGGCCAAGCACTGCCATAAGCTCAGGATTGAGGAGCACTTCAACAACAACTCCGACCCCCGACGCATGTGGCAAGGCATCCAGGCCATCACGGACTACAGACCCTCCAACATCACCCCCACATCCAGCGACGCCTCCTTCCTTGGGGAGCTTAATCACTTCTATGGCCGCTTCGACAGGGACAATCTAGAGACAGCCATCAAGGCTGTGCTGCCTGCCGATCACCAACCCCTCACACTCACCCCCTACGACGTGTACGTGGCACTGAGTAGGACTAATGCACGTAAAGCTGCTCGCCCTGACGGCATCCCCGGGCGCGTGCTCAGGGCCTGTGCTGCGCAGCTGACAGACGTCTGGACTGACATCTTCAACCTGTCACTTGCTCAAGCAGTTGTCCCCACTTGCCTTAAAACCACCTCCATCGTGCCAGGGCCAAAACACTCCACTGCGGCAAGCCTCAACGACTTCCGCCCAGTTGCACTTACCCCCATCATCACCAAGTGCTTCGAGAGGCTGGTCCTGGCACACCTCAAAAGCTGCCTACCCCCCACACTGGATCCCTATCAGTTTGCCTACCGCAAGAACAGGAGTACGGAGGATGCCATCTCAACGGCACTTCACTCCGCCCTCTCCCACCTCGACAACAGAGACACTTACGTAAGAATGCTGTTCATCGATTACAGCTCAGCATTCAACACCATTATACCATCAAAACTGATCACCAAACTCGGTAACCTGGGCATCGACCCCTCCCTCTGCAACTGGATACTGGACTTTCTAACCAACAGACCCCAGTCTGTGAGGTTAGACAAGCACACCTCTTCAACCCTCACCCTGAACACCGGCGTTCCTCAGGGCTGTGTGCTGAGCCCCCTCCTCTACTCCCTCTTCACATATGACTGCACACCTGTACATGGTACTAACACCATCATCAAGTATGCAGATGATACAACGGTGATTGGCCTCATCAGCAACAACGATGAGCTGGCCTACAGGGAGGAGGTCCAGCACTTAGCAGCATGGTGCGCTGACAACAACCTGGCCCTTAACTCCAAGAAAACCAAGGAGCTCATTGTAGACTTCAGGAAGTCCAGAGGCGGCACGCACACCCCCATCCACATTAACGGGACGGAGGTGGAACGTGTTTCTAGCTTCAGGTTCCTGGGAGTCAACATCTCCGATGACCTCTCTTGGACCCACAATACATCTACTCTGATCAAGAAGGCTCATCAGCGTCTCTTCTTCCTGAGGAGACTGAAGAAGGTCCATCTGTCTCCTCAGATCCTGGTGAACTTCTACCGCTGCACCATCGAGAGCATCCTTACCAACTGCATCACAGTATGGTATGGCAACTGCTCTGTCTCCGACCGGAAGGCATTGCAGAGGGTGGTGAAAATTGCCCAACGCATCACCGGTTCCTCGCTCCCCTCCATTGAGTCTGTCCAAAGCAAGCGCTGTCTGCGGAGGGCGCTCAGCATCGCCAAGGACTGCTCTCATCCCAACCATGGACTGTTTACCCTCCTACCATCCGGGAGGCGCTACAGGTCTCTCCGTTGCCGAACCAGCAGGTCGAGGAACAGCTTCTTTCCGGCGGCTGTCACTCTACTCAACAACGTACCTCGGTGACTGCCAATCACCACCCCCCCCCCCCCCCCCCCGGACACTTATTTTTATTTATTCAAATCGTTTGCTATGTCGCTCTTCAATGGAGATGCTAAATGCATTTCGTTGTCTCTGTACTGTACACTGACAATGACAATTAAAATTGAATCTGAATCTGAATCTGAACCAAGTCCGCGCCGCCCTGTAATGCCCGCACATTAACACTATCCTACACACACGATGGATAATTTACATTTATAGAAAGACAAATACCCATCATAACTGTCCGTATTTGGAGTGTGGGAAGAAACCCTAGACGCTAGGAGAAAACCCACGCAGATTATGGGGGGAACATACAAACTCCGTCCAGACAACACCCGGAGTCGGGATCGAACTCGGGTCTCTGCGCTGTTGGTCAGCACCTCTACCGTTGCGCCACTGTGGTGCCGTTGTGAAAAGTACTAACGAATATCCGCGAGGTCAAACTCTGATTATGAAAGTGAAATTGGAAATATTCCAGGTTCTGGGAACAGTAAAAAAGAGCAGGGGATAATAATGGAGCAGATTCAGAGAGTCGGGATCCGGTGAATAAGCCAAATTACCGTTGTCGGTTATCTAACATTTTGTAATTGGTTATTGGCGTTCAAACAATAGAACTAGTCCTTCTACCCACAGGTTGAATAGTATAATATATCAGAAGAACCCAATTATTCACAATATAATAAGAATTTGGAAACAAATAAAAGTATCCTTGAAATTAAATAATTTATCAGTACTAACCCCACTATTGAACAACCCCGCATTCAAACCTTCTCTCATCGACAACACATATCAACAATGGGATAGATTGGGGATTAGGAAAGTAGGGGATATGTATGAAGTGGGCAAACTGTTATCATTTCAACAATTAAAATTAAAATTTAAATTGAAGGATAATCAATATTTTAAATATATACAGGTATGTGACTTTATGAAGAAATATACACATAGATTTCAAACTATATTTCTAGATCCTTTAGAAGAAGCAATGAATATTAAGGCTGATTCACAAAAATTAATATCATACTTTTATAATAATATATTAAATAGAGAATCACCCTCAACAGAAGCATTAAGGGAAGATTGGGAACATGAGCTAATGATAAAGATCTCGAAGGATAGATGGGAAAAGTATTTGATGAGTACACATAACTGTTCTATTAATGCAAGACATAATTTAATTCAATTCAAATTATTACATAGACTATATTGTTCAAAAACGAGGTTGAATAAATTTTATCCAAACGTCTCTCCCAGATGCTATAAATGTTTGTTTCAAAACGTTAATATAACACATTCATTTGTAGGATGTACAAAGTTGAATACATTTTTGAGTGATGTATTTGATATATTTACAAAGCTTTTCAAGTCAAGAATAGAACCCAAAACGGAATGGATTATATTTGGAATAATAGGAGAAGATACCAATTTAAATAAAGATCAAAATGTTTTTTTTAATTATGGGTTAATAGTTGGAAAGAAATTGATACTTAAATTTTGGAAAAATACAACCACACCAACTGTTAAAATGTGGATTAGGAATATGATGGACATAGCACGCCTTGATGAAATGAGACTCCGACTAATAGATAAATATGACCAATTCTTAAGGAGTTGGTCTCCTTTCATCGACTTTTGGAATCATGTGATGCAGCGGTACCGTAAAGATTGCTGATTTCAGTTCATGACGCGGATAGATCTACATCTCCGAATACAGATTTGAAAAATTCTCTTTTAAGGGGCCTTCTCTTCTATTTCTACTTTCCACTTTCTCTCTTTCTTTTTTATTTTTTATATACACACTTCATATAAAATACTGCTTGCCCTTTTAAACTCGAGTCTTTTTGCCAGAATTTCCCGAGGATAATCCCTGTAGAATCTTACGATATTATCAGCGAATGTAAGATTTTCTCCATAGGTTATCTGATTTAATAGAGTTTCCACAGTTGAAATATCTAGGAACTTTACAATAATTTGCCTTGGTGTAGCATTATCATGTTTTTTGGAAGCGACCCACTCGATGAGCCAGATCTATCTTTGGTTTTTCAGGAAGTTTGAAAAATCTTTAAGTAGATTAGTAATAAAATCACGCGTTTGAAGGCCATGTTCAGCACCCTCTTTAACTCCTACTGTTCTCAGATTTTGTCTCCTTGACCTGGCCTCTAAATCTTGACATTTCTCATTCAGTTTATTCGTTAACTCCCAATTCGTATCGTGTTGTTTTTTCAGACCTGTTATTTCTTGGCTCATCTGTTCCATCTCACCCTCCATTTCTTCCATCAATTTTTCCGTGGCTGTTAATCGCTTCAGCAGAGTGTCATGTTTGTTGTTATAATCTCTCCGCATACTTTCCATTTCCTTCGCTGTCCTGGACTCCAATTTTTTAAACTGCTGGTTCAGGGCTACATAAAGCTCTTTTACTTCGCCGCAGCTATAATCAATTTTCTTAGAAAGATTGCCCTCCATAGTGGAGAAGTTATTCTGAATTGTAGAATTCATTTTGGCAAATTGCTTCTGAAGATCTTTAGTAATGTCTTTAAGAATATTAGCTCTTACCGTTTCTTCCCAGCTTTTCATTTCTTTCTCCCTTGTATCACTTCTCGCAGCCATATCGCTTGTAGGTTGTTGAGGTTCCAGCTCCTCTTCCAAACTTTCAAACGTGGGTTCAGGGGTGGTTTCAAGCTCATCCAGAGCTTTTTGGAGCTGGAAACTGATTGTAGTCTTCTTGGGTCCTCTCTGACCTCTTCTCTTTCTCATCCAGTTTTTACGATAAGATCGTTTTAAATCCCAAATCCACCAGTACCGTTTGATGGAGTCAGTACCCTTGACGTTCAGCAAACCTGATAAGAATTTTTAACTCGATCCTGGCATGGGAGTCGACTTTAAACACGATTTGTCTGGAGGAGAGCTCAGTGCAGCTGCCTTCACTGCTTCATAGCAGCCAGCGGAAGTCACAGCCACGATACTTACAAGACACTTGATCAGGTCAATGGATGGGGAAAGTTAAAAGGAAAGTGGGTAATCGCTAGTACATGGGAATTGCGTCTGTACGATTGTAACATGAACGACCTAACATCCCACGCCCAGGTACCGTAAATTATAACTTCTACGAGTAGCCAGTTACATGGTCACATGGTCACTAAGTTAGTATGGGTGTTGACAATTTTCGGCAGATTAATTGCAGTGTGGGGATAACAAACTGGGCTGAATGTAAATGGGTGTTGGGTGGTCGGTGTGGATCGGTGGATGAAAAATCTTGTTTCACTTTTGTATGATATTATGAACAACAAGTGTACGAATTGCCCTCAATGGGAATTTCACCGCGTTCAGCAGCTCCTGCCTGAATTTACTCTGGGTCACCACGTAAATACACGTGTTGGTGCAGGTACTGAGAAGCTGTAAAAAAACAGACGTGACCGTTGTGATGTAGTAATAACCAGTGGGGGAGCCGTCATATCCGACCTTCGCAATACCCGTAAAGATGTAAAAGACCGCTTGTGTTGCCCACAGTAATATGAAAGTGCCCGTGATACTGAAGAGTAAAACCATGGATTTCTTGCGTTTATCCATCTCCGAATCCTTGTCATTCCTCCCGTTTCCTCGCAGCTCCCTTCGGACTTTGCTAGCCGCTAAAATCCGCCTGACCGTCAGCATATTGAGCAGAAGAATCAGAAAGAACGGGACACATGGAGTTAAAATGCGGTGAACGGTACCATATGCGACCCATCCAGACGACGTATAGAAGATGCTTTTCGTCCTGCAACCCCAGGGAAGATTATTAAACTCATAGATAGGCTCCAACGTAAACAACCGGGGGACATTTTCTAAACACACAGCACAGCACACTCACTGTCCCGATAACCACTGCCGCCGTCCTCGCCGTGCAATATCTTGTTTTAAACTTCTCACAACAAATTGCCACAAACCGATCGAAGGTGAAGGCTACGGTCAGCCAGACAGAGGTGGCGGTGGTTGAAAAGACGAGGAATGAGATAGATGAGCATACAGGAGTAAAGCTCAGCAAAGAATCAGGGAAGTGAATAAGAATAGTCTTACGTAGAAAAGGATCAGTGATGCCGACCAGGAGATCAGACGCTGCCATGGCCACCAGGTAGCGAGTGATGCATTTGGAGAGACCACACTTGCCTCGGCAGAGGACCACTATTGCCAGCAAGTTCACTGTAAAAGACAGAATATACATCAATGACAAAAACATCAATAGAAAGGAATCTGAACAGCATTTTCTGATTGTTGTTGAAT
Organism: Leucoraja erinaceus; assembly: GCF_028641065.1. Lineage (NCBI taxonomy): Eukaryota > Metazoa > Chordata > Chondrichthyes > Rajiformes > Rajidae > Leucoraja > Leucoraja erinaceus. Next base: position 12,285 of record NW_026576882.1, read on the forward strand.
CTGTTGGATGGATATTTTTTTAGCCCCGACGAAGCTGTGAGACTTCTCGTCCACCATGTCCTCATAATTCATCAAACACCAACGTACACTTCGCTCGCAATTTTATATTATGCCCTCATTCTTCCTCAACTACATCCCCCACCACCCCCATCCCCCCTACACACACACACACACACACACATACACACAGAGCAGATTCTGCAACCCTCTCATTTACAATAGAGCCACTTACAGTAGCGACAGAAACTACTACCAAGCACATCATCGGGATGTGGGACGAAACAAGACTGCAGCCAGGAATCGCGCGAAGTAGTAGAGCTATCGACGAAACATTGCCTATTGAGCACGGGAAGTAGAGATTGATCCCGCGTTTCCGGAACTGTGTGATGCCGGCAATACTGACTGGGGTCTGAAGAAGGGTTTCGGCACGAAACTTTGCCTATTTCCTGCGCTCTATAGATGCTGCTGCACCCGCTGAGTTTCTCCAGCATTTTGTTTTGTTTGTTTTGTGTACCTTCCATTTACCAACATCTGCAGTTCCTTCTTAAACACTGACTGGGTCAATGTTGCAAGGATGCATCTAGCACTATAATTTCAAACTTACAGATCGTTCGCAGAAGATATCAAGATGCAAACCGTTAACATATATAAAACAACGTTGCAGCATTTGTTTACATCTGATTTAATAACAGAGGAGTAGTGACTCTTTCATGGAGTCAGGACCCTGCTAATGGCATGCGCTTGCGTTAGTTGGTCAATGGAGACATAACATGAGTTTACGTTTCATGCAACAACGACAGCTAGATATATCGATTATATATTCAGTTAAGACGGTTCTCCCGCGGAGGAACAGATGTAATGTCACTCTCTTGTTCCAAACTGTAAGGAATCAGCCCCAGGTGCCATTTCCTCAGCTATTGGTCAATTCTCAGGCTGTGATTATCTTGTACCCGTTCTCTGCGCAGGGTTCTGGCCAGCACAATCAGTTCAGAGAATGATCCAGACAAAGATACACCACCGACATGACGGAAATTGTGCGGAAACTACAGCTGGGAAAATGGATGTCTGTCCAAATTATACATGTTAACTATTGAAACGGAGAACATGTTGATTAACGTAATTCCGTTGGGAATCATTCTTCGGAAACGCTGGAGCATTTCCCGCAATGTCTCACTGCTAATGCACGTACATGAAAATTATGACAAAATAAATTACCGAGAATTGCGACAATCGCTATTGCAGGATAATATATATCTTCAATTCGGTAGATTAATGGGTATCCCATAGCTGTGAAGAATAATTAACGTGTCTGGCTCCGTCAGTCCGTCAATCAGTTACCGCTGTAGATATGTGGCGATGCCTTCTGGTGAATACCGAGATATACAGAGCGATAAGTCTCCAGTCACCTGACCTCACACGCGCCGATTGTCATTAGTGACACCCACGAAACAAACACCTTGCGTCACAGCCATTGACTGCACCATGGGGGATTAAAAACAAATAATTTAAGGATCGAGAAAAAGAAACACAAAATGAGCCGCTGAAAAAAGGAGTCTTAAAAAGTTTCACGATTCGAAACGTCACCTATAAACGTTCCCCAACGTCGTTGCCTCACCCTCTGTTGAACCAGCACTTTGTATATTTCTCACTGATAATAAGAATTCATGCTGATTTGATTTGTGATATTTCATTTAATGTTGGTGTGATTTTGATGAATATCTCCAGTGATCCCATTTACCACTCTAGTTTTCCATATAACCATATAACCATATAACCATTACAGCACGGAAACAGGCCATCTCGACCCTTCTAGTCCGTGCCGAACACATAATCTCCCCTAGTCCCATATACCTGCGCTCAGACCATAACCCTCCATTCCCTTCCCATCCATATGACTATCCAATTTATTTTTAAATGATAAAAACGAACCTGCCTTCACCACCACTGGAAGCTCATTCCACACCCATCAATTTTCGTATTGTTTTTCAAAAATAAATCATCATTCATACCATGGCTTCACTAGTATTGCAAGGCGGATACTGAACTATTCGTTTGAATTTCCATTCGTCATTTCTTCCTCACCTTTATAACAACCATATAACCATATAACAATTACAGCACGGAAACAGGCCATCTCGGCCCTACAAATCCGTGCCGAACAACTTTTTTCCCTTAGTCCCAACTGCCTGCACTCATACAATAACCCTGCATTCCCTTCTGATCCATATGCCTATCTAATTTATTTTTAAAAGATACCAACGAACCTGCCTCCACCACTTCCACTGGAAGCTCTTTCCACACCGCTACCACTCTCTGAGTAAAGAAGTTCCCCCTCATGTTACCCCTAAACTTCCGTTCCTTAATTCTGAAGTCATGTCCTCTTGTTTGAATTTTCCCTATTCTCAAAGGGAAAAGCTTGTCCACATCAACTCTGTCTATCCCTCTCATCATTTTAACGACCTCTATCAAATCCCCCCTTAACCTTCTGCGCTCCAGAGAATAAAGACCTAACGTATTCAACCTTTCTCTGTAACTTAGTTGTTGAAACCCAGGCAACATTCTAGTAAATCTCCTCTGTACTCTCTCTATTTTGTTGACATCCTTCCTATAATTGGGCGACCAAAATTGTGCACCATACTTCAGATTTGGTCTCACCAATGCCTTGTACAATTTGAACATTACATCCCAGCTTCTATACTCAATGCTCTGATTTATAAAGGCTAGCATACCAAAAGCTTTCTTTACCACCCTATCTATATGATATTCCACCTTCAAGGAACTATGCACGGTTATTCCCAGATCTCTCTGTTCAACTGTATTCTTCAATTCCCTACCATTTACGATGTACGTCCTATTTTGATTTGTCCTGCCAAGGTGTAGCACCTCACATTTATCAGCATTAAACTCCATCTGCCATCTTTCAGCCCATTCCTCCAAAGGGCCTTTATGTTCACAAATAGTAGTAGTGATATAATGCTGCTTCCCCGCCTTGATAACTGTATCTGGTCCAATAGTCTCCTATCCAGGCGGACTTCTCACACACTCCCTTCCTCGCAATAAGAGAACCTATGGAATGCTTGGGGAAGAATTCGGGGGGAGGGGGGGGGGAGGAGGTTACGAAGTCAGGGTGCGCACACGTTCCATCATGGATGTTTGCGTATTAAAACATGTAGGCGGACCGTGCAATGGTGCTTGATTCTGGTGCCGACACGGACGATAAACGTTAGATTCCGCGAATTCTGACGAGTTAATACACTCAACGAATCCGAGCTTCACTCTTTCCTTTGCCTCGCAGCATTCTCCGCCTCAGAGCATGGGATGTGCCAGCGCATCCGGTGCTAACAACAAGCGATCAGAGAATATTCCCCAGATATTTTGTACGAATGTTGTCCGTAATGGATGTATTTCCGTCACTGTAAACTCATGTAGCAGACCTCACCGAGGCAGTACACACGTGTCGGCACAAGTTGGCACCGGCAACGTTACTAAATTACAGGCACTCTTACAAATCTGCCGTAATCACACACACAGACGTGCAGATATATTTACACATTTTCGAATTCAGAAGGATCCCGGTGTGTGCGCTTTTCGTCTGCGTGTGTGGTGCCGGCAGAGTTTGTAAGAATCTGTAAAAGTGCCTGTATTTGTGTGTGTTTATGTGTCCGCGAGGCCGCGAATGTGCGTGTGAATGTGTGTGCGCATTCGGGAGCCTCGATGCAATTGCGATTGAATGTATCTGTGTCTCTGAGTGGGAGAGTATATTTGTGTTCCTTATTGACAGTGTTTGCGTGTTTTCGTGTGTGAGTGTGTGTGGCTGTTTGTCTGTGAGTCAATGTGCGAAAATATGTGGTCATGAGAGTGTGAGAATGTTTGAGTATTTAATTGTTTGATAGTGAAAACGCATGTGAGTGTGCGTGTATTTGATGGTGTGCAGTAAGTGAGTCCCTGTGAATGTGTTAGTGTGAGGTGTGTGCGAATAATGCGTGTTCTTAGTGCTACTACATTAGTCTGTCCGTTAGTGTGTGTGCATGTTGGTGGGTGTGTGATAGCATGTGAGAATGTGTGAGAGAGTATTGGCGTGCTTGTGATTGTATGTTTGAGGTTGTGTGAATGTTTGGCGGTGGGTATATGAGTTTGAGTGTTTGATTGTGTTTGAGTGTATGAATTTGTGTACATATACATATTCACATGAGTGTGAGCGTATAAGAGGGTCAGAGAGTGAGAGTGTGCCAGTGTGTCTGTGAGTGCTAATGGTCTGTAAGTTTGCATTGGTATAAGTGAGTGTGGGGGTATTTGAGCGTGTGTGGTGCGTGTGCATTGCAGTGTGCAAACATTTACAGCATTGTGACTGCAAGTGGGTAAGAATTAGTGAGTTTTCATGAGTGCATGAAAGTGTGTGCGCGGGTGTGAGTACGTGAAGGTGCAAGTGCCGCCGTGAGTAAGTGTGTCCTAGTGTCTGTGTGTGGATATGTTAATGACCGTGGGTTTGAGTGCGTGGCAATGCGTGAGTGGGCGTTTGTGATGTGTGAGTGTGCTTTGCCTTGCGTAAGGTTAGATAATTGCGCGAATTGTGTGTGCGTGTGATTGTGAGTGATTGTGAGGGTGCGTGCGTGTGGAACATATGTGTGAGTGTGTATGGAACATATGAAGGAGAGTGAGTGTGCGTGGAAGTTCGTGTGCGTGAGAGCGTTCTCGTGTGTTGCGATTTGTGAATATTAGTGATGGAGAGACGCACCGGTGCTTTACTGATGGAGTGAGGAACTGTGCAGTGCTGATGCAAAGACGTACTCTGGGTGTATTGATAGCGTGGCACACAGTGTGGTAGTATGAATGTAGTGACACACAGTAAGTTAGTACTAATGGAGTAATATATAGTGGGGTGGTACTGATGGAGAAAATGACCATGGGGAAATACGCATGTAGTCACACACTGTACAGTAGGTCTGATGGAGTGACATATTGTGGTGTGTTACAGATTGAGTGACACATTACTGATGGATAGGACTAATGGAGTGTCACACAGTAGAGCAGGGCGGATAGAGTGACAGACTGTGGTGTATAACCGATGGAGTTACACGCTGTGGGGTAGTACTGATGGAATGACGTACTGCAATGTTTTACTTATGAAACACTGCGGGATAGTACTGATGGAGTGACACGTTGTGGAATAGTACCGGTTGAGTAACATACAGTGTGGTCGTATTGATGGAGTGACATAATGTGGGATAGACACTAGACAATAGACAATAGGTGCCGGTCTATCCTTGAGACTCTTGAAAGGCGCCCATAAATAAATGTTTATCATTATTAGTAGGCCATTTGGCCCATCGAGCCAGCTCCGCTATTCAATGAGATCATGGCTGATCATGCACAATCAGTACCCCTTGTGTTATTCCATAGTGCTGATGGAATGGCGCACTCTGGGGTAGTAATGATGGAGTGGCACACTGTGGAATAGTACTTATTGGGTAAAAAACTGTGGTGTAGAACTGATGGAGTAACACGCTGTGTGGTAGTACTGATGGATGAGTACACTGCTGTGTGTTACTCATGGATTAACACAATGCAATGGAATCACGTACGGCGGTGTTTTACTGATGGACTGACGCACTGCGGGATAGTACTGTTGGAGTGCCACACTGTAGAATAGTACGAACTGAGTGACACGCTGTAGGGTAGAACAGATGGAAAGAGATACAGTGATGTGCTACTGATGGACTGACACACTGTGACATTGTACAAATGGAATGACACACTGTGGCGTCGTACTGATGGAATGACATTCAGTTTGGTTGTAGTGATGGACTGACACAATGCAATGTGTTACTGATGGACTGCAACTCTGTTGTATTACTGATAGAGTGACACACTGGGGCTAGGAACGATGGAATGACATAAAGTGGGCTAGGATTGACAAACTATGGGGCAAAACTAGTGGAGTGACGCATTATGGAGTTGCACTGATGGAATGACACACTGACTGTTAGTACTAATGGAATTAATAAACTAAACTTCTCCTTAGATGCAGCCTGACTCGCATTGGTCACTGTCTGTGTGTAACGGTATGAGTGTGTTTCCTTGAGTGAGGTGTTAGCACATGTATGCGAGTGTGAATGTGTGAGATTGAAATACAAGAAATGTTTTGTTTTGCAGACAACGAGTTAAAAACATGTAGCAGACCTCACCCAGACAAGTGTCGCCACATTTTAGCGCTGACAAAGAGATAAACGTTAGCCGTACAGTTCTCTCTCCTGCCTGTCTCCGCACCGCGGGACCCCTTCATTCTCGGCGGCCTTCTGCGCTCTCCGACTGCCCATCTCGCTCACTGCAATTGGTCGCGGGTCGCTCCTCGCTCCCGTAGCGCGGCTCCCATCGACGTCCGCGGTTAGCCATCCAAGCTTTCCGAGTCGTCTGAAGGGCTAAATACCCCAGATACACTGTGGGGTAGTACTCATTTAGTGGCGCACGGTGTTGTAGTACTGATGGAATGACACACTGTGGCTTATTACTAGAGCCGGATTTTTGCCATGAATGCCATGTGCCGTTTCATGCATTTTTGATCATTTCAGAAAGATAATGCCTTTTTCATGATTGAGAGCCTAAATCAGCCTTTTTTTTTCAATTTCAACGTAACTTACAAGAAAATGTACCCTACCGGTGTGAAACTCGGCTGTCAGTGGGTATCAAGTGGTGGTTGGAAAGGAGTGCGTGGGAAAGGGCCCAGTCTTTGCAGACTAGAGTCATGCTTTAAGTAGGTGTGAAGTGGTGATTGGGGAGGTGTAGGTGGGGAAGGATCTAGGGTTTTCAAATTGAAGTCAGTCTGTGAGTAGGTGTGAAGTGTTGGTTGGGGTGTGGGGGTACCAGGGTTAAGTTGCTGTTTATCGAAACTGCAGTAGAACTCATTCAGGTCGTTGGTCAGCTGACGATTGTCCAAGGAAAGGTGGGGGGGGGGGTCCTCTTGTAGCTTATGAATACTTGCAAGCCCTTCCACACTGAAGGGCATTGCTGAGACCTTGTTCCTCAACTTAACCATATAACCATATAACCATATAACAATTACAGCACGGAAACAGGCCATCTCGACCCTACTAGTCCGTGCCGAACACATAATATCCCCTAGTCCCATATACCTGCGCTCAGACCATAACCCTCCATTCCCTTCCCATCCATATAACTATCCAATTTATTTTTAAATGATAAAAACGAACCTGCCTCCACCACCTTCACTGGAAGCTCATTCCACACAGCTACCACTCTCTGAGTAAAGAAGTTCCCCCTCATGTTACCCCTGAACTTCAGTCCCTTAATTCTCAAGTCATGTCCCCTTGTTTGAATCTTCCCTACTCTCAGTGGGGAAAGCTTTTCCACGTCAACTCTGTCTATCCCTCTCATCCTTTTAAAAACCTCGATCAATTCCCCCCTTAACCTTCTGCGCTCCAAAGAATAAAGCCCTAACTTGTTTAACCTTTCTCTGTAACTTAGTTGCTGAAATCCAGGCAACATTCTAGTAAATCGCCTCTGTACTCTCTCTATTTTGTTGACATCCTTCCTATAATTAGGCGACCAAAATTGTACACCATACTCCAGGAACTTCTCAGAGTTCCTTTCCTTGGCAGCTCTGATTCCTCTTCTCAGCTTGTTCTTGGCCTGCCTGTAGAGATCAGCATCCCCGCTCCTGTGGGATCTACCCCTGCAAACGTCAAATTGCCTAAGGTCGAGTCAATGCCTTGTAAAAAACTGAACGATTTTGTCAGAGTGTAAGGGAATGATATATTCTCTACTGTCAACTGTGTGCTGATTTGCAAAGCATGTGAGAAAGCAGTGAAACAGCAGAATAAATATTTCGTCTCCCAGCATGTACAGACAGTTCAATATCAGTCGGCGGCAGAGAAACTGAAGGAAGGAAATACGCAAGCTTGTCTCCTCACAATATTTACTGCTGGCTCCAGTCGCAAATTTGAGTTTTCGAGTGACCTGTGCAATGCATGCATTGATGCTGGAATTCCACTGTGCAAATTGGAAAACAAATCTCTCTGAGGTTTTTTTTAGAGAAATACACAGAGGAACATATACAAGCGAGTCATCATTACGGAAACATTATGTTGACAGTAACTTCAGCATTGTTGTGCAGAAAATTAGAGATGAAGTTGCACGTAACAAAATATCAGACAACCGATGATGTGGGGAGATATGTTGCCAATGTGGACATCAGTACACTGGAGGCAGGTCAACCATCAAATAAGTAGTTGTTGACATCGGAAGTATTGGAGAAGTCAAACAGCTCAACTATTGCTCAGTTGTTTACATCTTCACTTGCTGCACTTTGTCCGGAAGGTATAAAACACAATAATGTTCTTCTGTTTGTGAATACTGCAGCTCCGCACATGAAAAAGGCTGTTTATGCTCTTAAAGATTTATTCCCCAAAATGTTGCATTTGACATGCTTAGCTCACGGACTCCTTAGAATTGCCGAACACATACGTAGCGTGTTCCAAATGTTGATCGCCAAGTTTCCAATGTCAAGAAAGTCTTCCTCAAAGCACCGTCACGTGTGCAATTGTTCAAGGAAATTGCACCTGAGATTCCGTTACCTCCTCAGCCTGTTTTGACTAGGTGGGGTACATGGGTTTCTGCTGTACTAGGCCCTTCGAGCCTGCACCGCCATTCAACATGATCATGGCTGATCATCCAACTCAGTATCCCGTACCTGCCTTCTCTCCATACCCTCTGATCCCCTTAACCACAAGGGCCACATCTAACACCCTCTTAAATATAGCCAATGAACTGGCCTCGGCTACCCTTTGTGGCAGAGAGTTCAAGAGATTCACCACTCTCTGTGTGAAAAAAGTTCTTCTCATCTCGGTTTTAAATGATTTCCCCCTTATCCTTAAGCTGTGACCCCCCTGTCCTGGACTTCCCCAACATCGGGAGCAATTTTCCTGCATCTAGCCTGTCCAACCCCTTAAGAATTTTGTAAGTTTCTATAAGATCCCCTCTCAATCTCCTAAATTCTAGAGAGTATAAACCAAGTCTATCCAGTCTTTCTTCATAAGACCGTCCTGACATCCCAGGAATCAGTCTGGTGAACCTTCTCTGCACTCCCTCTATGGCAATAATGTCCTTCCTCAGATTTGGAGACCAAAACTGTACGCAATACTCCAGGTGTGCTCTCACCAAGACCCTGCACAACTGCAGTACAACCTCCCTGCTCCTATACTGAAATCCTTTGGCTATGAAAGCTAACATACCATTCGCTTTCTTCACTGCCTGCTGCACCTGCATGCCTACTTTCAATGACTGGTGTACCATGACGCCCAGGTCTCGCTGCATCTCCCCTTTTCCTAGTCTGCCACCATTTAGATAATATTCTGCTTTCCTGATTTTGCCACCAAAATGGATAACCTCACATTTATCCACATTATACTGCATCTGCCAAACATTTGCCCACTCATCCAGTCTCTCCAAGTCACCTTGCAGTCTCCTAGCATCCTCCTCACAGCTAACACTGCCCCCCAGCTTAGTGTCATCCGAAAACTTGGAGATATTGCCTTCAATTCCCTCATCCAGATCATTAATATATATTGTAAATAGCTGGGGTCCCACCACTGAACCTTGCGGTGCCCCACTAGTCACTGCCTGCCATTGTGAAAAGGACCCGTTTACTCCTACTCTTTGCTTCCTGTTTGCCAAGCCAGTTCTCTATCCACATCAATACTGAACCCCCAATGCCGTGTATTTAAGTTTGTATACTAATCTCTTATGTGGGACCTTGTCGAAAGCCTTCTGGAAGTCCAGTTACACCAAATCCACTGGTTCTCCCCTATCCACGCTACTAGTTACATCCTCGAAAAATTCGTCAGACATGATTTACCTTTTGTAAATCCATGCTGACTTTGTCCAATGATTTCATCACTTTCCAAAGGTGCTGCTATCCCATCTTTAATAACTGACTCTAGCAGTTTCCCCACTACCGATGTTAGACTAACTGGTTTGTAATTCCCCGTTTTCTCTCTCCCTCCCTTCTTAAAAAGTGGGTTTACGTTTGCTACCCGCCAATCCTCAGGAACTAATCCAGAATCTAAAGAGTTTTGAAAGATTATCACTAATGCATCCACAATTTATGGAGCTACTTCCTTAAGTACTCTGGGTTGCAGCCTATCTGGCCCAGGGGATTTATCGGCCGTTAATCCATTCTATTTACCCAACACCACTTCCCGGCTAACCTGGATTTCACTCAATTCCTCCAACTCCTTTGACCCGCGGTCCCCTGCTATTTCCGGCAGATTATTTATGTCTTCCTTAGTGAAGACGGAACCAAAGTAGATATTCAATTGGTCCGCCATATCCTTGTTCCCCATGAGCAACTCACCTGTTTCTGACTGCAAGGGACCTACATTTGTTTTAACTAATCTCTTTCTTTTCACATATCTATAAAAACTTTTGCAGTCAGTTTTTATGTTCCCTGCCAGTTTTCTTTCATAATCTATTTTTTCTTTCCTAATTAAGCCATTTGTCCTCCTCTGCTGGTCTCTGAATGTCTCCCAGTCCTCCGGTATGCTGCTTTTTCTGTCTAATTTGTACGCATTATACTTCGCTTTGATACTATCCCTGATTTCCCTTGTTATCCACGGATGTACTACCTTCCCTGATTTATTCTTTTCCCAAACTGGGATGAACATTTTTTGTAGTTCATCCATGCAGTCTTTAAATGTCTTCCATTGCATATCCACCGTCAACCCTTTTAGAATTAATTGCCAGTCAATCTTGGCCAATTCACGTCTCATACCCTCAAAGTTACCTTTCTTTAAGTTCAGAACCATTGTTTCTGAATTAACAATGTCACACTCGATCCTAATGAAGAACTCAACCATATTATGGTCCCTCTTGCCCAAGGGGGCACGAATAACAAGACTGATAACTAACAGTTCCTCATTACTCAATACCCAGTCTAAAATAGCCAGCTCTCTCGTTGGTTCATCTACATGTTGATTTAGATAACTATCCCGCACACATACCAAGACATCCTCTTCCTCAGCACCCCTGCCAATTTGATTCACCCAATCTATATGTAGATTGAAGTCACCCATTATAACTGTTTTGCTTTTGTCGCACGCATTTCTAATTTCCTGTTTGATACCATCTCCAACTTCACTACTACTGTTAGGTGGCCTGTACACAACACCCACCAGCGTTTTCTGCCCCTTAGTGTTTCGCAGCTCTACCCATACTGATTCCACATCCTCCAAACTAATGTCCTTCCTTTCCATTGCGTTAATCTCCTCTCTAATCAGCAACGCTACCCCACCTCCTTTTCCTTTCTCTCTATCCCTCCTGAATATTGAATATCCCTGGATGTTCAGCCCCCAGCCTTGGTCACCCTGGCGCCATGTCTCCGTGATCCCCAACTATATCATAGTCATTAATAGCTATCTGCACATTCAACTCATCCACCTTATTACGAATACTCCTTGCATTGAGACACATATCCTTCAGGCTTGTTTTTACAACACTCTTACCCCTTATAGAGGGATGTGCGGACTGCGGGGGTGATGCGCCGTTGTGTATGGCTGCTCCTACTGCAGTCCGTCCTTTCACCCTTATTTATTTTTATTTTTAGTCCTGTTCATATCAGGTGTTTCTTGGAGGTCTTCTTTTATGTGGTGGGTGGGGGAGGGGAAGGGGGAAATTATTTTTAACCCCAGTCCTACCTGGTCGGAGATGCGGTTTTTCTCCGAAGCGCATCTTCGTCCTCTCTGTGCGGCCTACGAACGAACTGGAGCGGCGTTTCCTGCCGGGACTGCAGCTTCGACGGCGGTGTAAATGCTGGGACATCTACAAGGAGCGGGCGATGCCTTACCGGGTCGCCTTGCGGTAATCTCCGGGGCACTGTGACCGTCGACAGCACCGCGGAGCCTGGGATCCGAGATCGCCAGTGTCCGGGGTTCGGCCGGCGCGGCCTGTGAACTTTGGTCGTTGCAGTCTTCGGGGGGGAAGCGGCCGCTTCAGTCCAGGCCGCTGATGGATGTTCACCGACGCCGATGATCCAGCTTCGCGGCAAGAGGGCCTGAAGACACCTGAGGAGGCCAGATATAGGCCCCGACCTCGGGTGGACTATGAGGGGGGAGAACTGGATATTTTTGGTGCCTTCCCTCACAGTGAATTCTGCTGTGGGGGGACGTTTCATGTTGATTTCTATAGTGTACTGTTTCTGTGTCTTTTTTCTTTTTCTCTTTTTTCTCTTTTTTTGATTTGTATGGATTTATTGCATTGATCTGTTCAATTAATTTAATCAATCTCTGTAAAGCACTTTGGTTCAAATACTGGTTTTGTTGAAAAGTGCTATATAAATAAATATTATTATTATTATTATTATTATTATTATTATTATTATTATTATTATTATACAATTATGTTGAAAAGTGGCCCTTTTTGATTTTTGCCCTGGTTTTGTCTGCCTGCCACTTATACTTTTCACCTTGCTATCTATTGCTTCTACCCTCATTTTACACCCCTCTGTCTCTACGCTCACACATTTAAGAAACCCTTTCCCTTTAACTCCATCCTCCACTATCCCATTCCACACCCCACACCCCTTATTCAGCTTAAAACCACCCTTGTAGCAGTGGCAAACCTGCCTGCCAGAATGCTGGTCCCACACCTGTTAGGATGCAATCCGTCCCTTTTGTACAGTTCCCCCTTACCCCACAACAGATCCCAGTGATCTAAGAATCTAAATCCCTGCCCCGTGCACCAGTTCCTCAGCCACACGTTCAGGTCCCGTATCTCCCTGTTCCTGCTCTCGCCAGCACGAGGAACTGGAAGCAAACCGGAGATAACAACCCTGGAGGTCCTGCTTTTCAGTATTTTTCCGAGCTCTCTAAAGTATGCTATACTATGCTGCAAATTTTCAAAAGATAAAATAAATCGTCAACTGTTTTGAAGAAGAAGATTCTGCTGCTGTCAGGATCGGCAGTGAAATCATGCAGAAAAACTCCCTCCACGGCAATCTTGTGATGATTGCTTCCAATTTTGAACATTTCCCACAACCTATTACTTCCCTTGAGAAATGTGGTGAAACATTAGTGAATAACTTGCAGGTTTCCAACAAAGTAACTGACGTTATTCGTAAAGTTCCTAACGATGTAGGTAAAGACATACAAGGAAAATGTGAGAGTGTGGTATAAAATGCCTTTTTATGCCCTTTTTGTCAATAAATTCCTTGTTCGTGCCTTTTTTTGTAATTTTATTATGCCTTTTTGCAAAGCGAACCTGAAGCGTCGCTGAAAATCTGTCGCTGCGGGTATGCGTGATGTTGGCGCCGTTTAGAGGGGGCGGGTTTTAAACGCGATGTCCCCTAGGCTGTTCAAATCGAGGTTTTTCAGCCTAGTTAATTATTAACGAAAAATCGCTGGAATATTCCGTCGCTTTAGCTAATATTACTTTTAAGGGCATTATCTAATTGTTATAGTAGTTTAAAAATTAACCTCTAAACCCCCGACCGCCGGCAACCGGCCGGATCTCATACAGGGGACAACAGGAGGTAGGCTGTTTATTTTTACATTAAAAAGGGCTTCTTTATCCCTTTATACAAAGTTTAATGTTGCGAGTAGCTAATTTGGGCCCATTATATCCCGCAGTATTTTTCTGGGCATTTGAGGGTACAAATCTAGCGCAACGTGAACGTTCTAAATCAGCGTGTTCACAGGATCCCACTAGAAAGCTGATTTAAATGGATTTTAATTTACAGCAATTGAACACTAAATTCCTTCCATTTGGCCTATATATTAATGTAAATGAGATTTAAAAATCATGTTTTATTGTGAATTATTTGTGAATATTATTTGGACACTTAGGCTATTTAAAAATGTTAATCATGTATTAAGAAATGGATAAGTGTTTAGATCTAGTAATTGAAGTTTGAAATTAGCTACAATTGGGTAACTAACTAATTATATGCTTTAATTTCAGGTCATCCAAGTAAGATTATTTTATATTTGTTTCAGAATGCTTCAATCTATGTTAACTGAAACTTTCATTCAGTTCTCTTAATTTTTAAGAAGGTTATGGGTTTTTGACTGTCCACGATCACAGCTTTTTTGTTATGTCCATAGAAACTCAATAGGGAACAAGATGCTGATTTCCGAGTATGAAAATGGCCATACATTTTTAAATACTTGAGATATGAAAGTGAATCAGGTGTCAAATTAAACTTCTTTTTATGCTTTATCTGATGGGATAAATTGCAGACTTGATTTTCAAAATCTCAAAATTTTGTAACATTGCTACTTTTCATTTGACTGCACATCTTGTATGTGTACTGTATGTGTCGAATAAACTTGACTTGACTTGACCATCAGATTTAGATTATTTCGTTACTTCCCATTTAATACATAATTGCAAAATATTCCTCTAGTGAAGGCTTGGCAGAACTTCAGATATAGTTAACTGACTGATTTTCTGGCTAGGATCGAGAGAACCAGAAATACGTCCTTCGGCAACCTCTTCCTACTCTTTCTTCCTGAAGTGTGTCTTTGGAGCAGGAATTCAAGAGCCTGCCCTGGGAATTGTCGGTACCAGTATACTGTGTACGAGCAGAATTCGGAATATACGTAGTTAAGGGCGACAATGTCACCAGATAGCGAGGATTGTTGAGGCGGACTTTGGGAACCCGCGGAAATTGAATCTGCGGAAAATAACAGGGGAATAGTTATTGTTTTAATATTGACTGTTGGAGACTGTGACACACACATAAACTGGTTACCGTCTCCGGTAGTTCATCACATTTTTGCAAAATGTATGGAAACGTTATTTATGAACCTTGTAATTGTTCCTACGACGAGTGTAGTCTTAATTTCGTTTAGTTTAGTTTACCTTAGTTTAATTTAGTTTACATTAGTTGAGTTTAGTTCAGTGTAGATTAGAGACACAGTGTAGTTTAGAGACACAGCGCGGAAACGGGCCCTTCGGCCCACCAAGTCCGCGCCGCCCTGTAATGCCCGCACATTAACACTATCCTACACACACGATGGATAATTTACATTTATAGAAAGGCAATTACCCATCATAACTGTCCGTATTTGGAGCGTGCAGTTTAATGTGGGTAAATGTGAGGTTATCCATTTTGGTGGCAAAAACAGGAAAGCAGATTATTATCTAAACGGTGGCCGATTGGGAAAGGGGGAGATGCAGCGAGACCTGGGTGTCATGGTACACCAGTCATTGAAGGTAGGCATGCAGGTGCAGCAGGCAGTAAAGAAAGCGAATGGTATGTTGGCTTTCATAGCAAGAGGATTTGAGTATAGGAGCAGGGAGGTTCTACTGCAGTTGTACAGGGTCTTGGTGAGACCACACCTGGAGTATTGCGTGCAGTTTTGGTCTCCAAATCTGAGGAAGGACATTATTGCCATAGAGGGAGTGCAGAGAAGGTTCACCAGACTGATTCCTGTGATGTCAGGACTGTCTTATGAAGAAAGACTGGATAGACTTGGTTTATACTCTCTAGAATTTAGGAGATTGAGAGGGGATCTTATAGAAACTTACAAAATTCTTAAGGGGTTGGACAGGCTAGATGCAGGAAGGTTGTTCCCGATGTTGGGGAAGTCCAGGACAAGGGGTCACAGCTTAAGGATAAGGGGGAAATCCTTTAAAACCGAGATGAGGAGAACCTTTTTCACACAGAGAGTGGTGAATCTCTGGAACTCTCTGCCACAGAGAGTAGTTGAGGCCAGTTCATTGGCTATATTTAAGAGGGAGTTAGATGTGGCCCTTGTGGCCAAGGGGATCAGAGGGTATGGAAGAAGGCAGGTACGGGATACTGAGTTGGATGATCAGCCATGATCATATTAAATGGCGGTGCAGGCTCGAAGGGCCGAATGGCCTACACCTGCACCTAATTTCTATGTTTCTATGTTTAACCCTAGACGCTAGGAGAAAACCCACGCAGATTATGGGGGGAACATACAAACTCCGTCCAGACAACACCCGGAGTCGGGATCGAACTCGGGTCTCTGCGCTGTTGGTCAGCACCTCTACCGTTGCGCCACTGTGGTGCCGTTGTGAAAAGTACTAACGAATATCCGCGAGGTCAAACTCTGATTATGAAAGTGAAATTGGAAATATTCCAGGTTCTGGGAACAGTAAAAAAGAGCAGGGGATAATAATGGAGCAGATTCAGAGAGTCGGGATCCGGTGAATGAGCCAAATTACCGTTGTCGGTTATCTAACATTTTGTAATTGGTTATTGGCGTTCAAACAATAGAACTAGTCATTCTCCTCACAGGTTGACTGCAGTGTACCCCTTCCTGGATATAGTCAAGGTTCAATGTGATGTTTTGGCACTTAAAGCAAACAGTAATGAGGTAATGTGATATTAGTATAATTAGGCATTCGACCCATCAAGCCTACTCCACCATTCAATGTTGGCTGAACTATCTCACCTTCCGAACCTAATTCTCCTGCCATCTCCGCAATAACAATAACAATAACGTCTGACGCCTCGACTAATCAAAAGTCTATCCAATCCATCGCTGCCTGATTTGCCTCTGACTTGGCCTCCACAGCATTCTGCCTTTAACAACGGGAAGGTCATCTTTAAGTGGAATTTACACAACCCGGTATAAATGCTTTGCCCTTTATGTATTAAGAGTTGTTTTTTCTTCACTGGGCCGCGTCCTTCTGCGTTTTACTTTCATTTAATTGAAGAACATTTTTGATTTTCAGTCTAGGTTGCCCGCTTTTTGCTGGCTGCGGTACATATTTCCTCTCCCGAGACCCGTTTCAACAGTTCTGGCAGCTGTCGCTTAATTTCATTTTGTGGAATGTTTTCAGAGAGCCCAGCTTCACTCGCAGCCCATCTACTCTCCCGCCAACCTCCCTCTGATTCTTGGCAATAAGAAAGGGATTGTTTCCCAGGCTTTCACACGCAGCGGGCGTGGATCAATCCCATAAATTGTATGGGATACATTTATAAGTTGTAATGATAAGGCGGTTAGCATGACTTCAATAATTGGTAAGATTTTAGAGACCATTATAAAAATGTGGTTCAAGTTACCTTGAAGCACATGATAAAATCGGCGAAGTCAGCATGGCCCTTGCCTGACAAATCTGTTGACATTATTTGTGAACGAAACAAGCAGGATGGACAAAGGAAAGTCAGAAATGCTAATTATTTTGATTTTCTTATGCAAATTAAACGGTGCAAGACGCGAAGCGGCTAATTAAGATTGGAGTTTTGGTGTTAGAGATGAGGTATCAGTGTGGATGGAGGATGGGCTGTCTGTTTCAGGGCCAAAATATTGGAATAAAAGTCATTTTTCCGTTTGACTAATGGGTCACGTTCTATGTTTAAGATCTGGTTGATGTAATTGATGGCTTTGCGGCTGACAACGCGGACGATGCCAAAAATATGTGAAGGGGCAGGTAGTGTTGTGTAAGCATGGAGTATGCAGGGTTACTTGAACAGGTTGGAAGGGGGGGGGGGGGGGGCAAATAAGTGGCAGATGGAATACTCCACAGCACACGTACGGGCATGCACTTTGGCGGAAGGAGTAACGGCGTCGACTATTTTCTAAATGGGGAGAGGATTCAGAAATGGAGGCGCAAAGGGAGTTGGGAATGTTGGTGCGGGAATTCCAAAATGTGAATTTGCAGAGTGAATCGTCGTTCAGGGAGACAAATTAAATTTTAGCATTAATTTCGAGATGCCTAGAATATAAAAACAGGCATCTAATGTAAATGGTAAATGTTTTGTTAGGCACTGATTTGATCACATTTGGAATATCGCGAGCAGTTTTGGATCTCGTATCTGAGGAAGGATATGGTGGTTTTGGAGATTAGCAAGCGGAGGTTAACGATAATTATTTGGGGGTCATTCGGTCGCGCATTAGAAGCGTTTGCTAACTCCAAGCCTACACAGACTGAACTTGAGAAGGAGAAGTTCTGATCACTCTGATCACTCTGATTGAGATTTGAGCAGCATTGACAAAGGCAGTTCGGTCCAAACTCGGATACTTTCCTATTTCTCCGAATTGACCCTTGCTAAATATCACAGTCTGCACGCACGTACTTTTCGTTTTCACTTCCAAATGCGGATTTCAATTTCCACGACCGGCCAATGGCCTAACTCTTGCTTCTATGCCTTATGGTCTTTGTCTTTGATTTCGATGTGGGCAAAGCAGTTAAGTCCAACAGCCATTGCCCGTTAGAATCAAAAGTAATGATTCCAGGGTGTTTCAAAGTATTCTGTTCCGACAACGGAACAGTGGCATTCTTACTTGTAGATGCACACATGCATAGAAATACAATATGCTTTATCAGATAGCAGAGTCATAATGGAGCGATATAACGCGAAAACGGGCACTTCGGCTCACGTTGCCTACACCGGCCAACATGTCACAGCCACATTAGTGCCACCTGCCCGCGTTTGGTCCAAATCCATGCAAACCTGTCCTGTCCATGTACTTGTCTAACTGATTGTTAAACACTGGGATAGTGCCAGTTTCAACTATGTACTCTGGCAATTTGTTCTGTACATCCACTACCCTCCGTGTGAAAACGTTACCGCTCAAATCCTATTAAATCTTCCCCTTCAGCTCAAACCTGTGTCATCCGGTCCTCGACTCACCTACTCTGCACAAGAGACACTGCGTATCTACCCGATCTTTTCTTCCCATGATTTTATACACTTCCGTACGATCACCATCATTCCTCTCATAACGTATGATACAAAGACGAATTCAATACTTCACACTTCAGCAGTGTTTTGGAAACACTGACTGGAAGGCGTTTGCAGCCCAGGCCACCCTTGACTCCCACACGCACATTGATTCCTACACATCCTCTGTTCTGGACTTTATAAACTCCACCATCAATAGTGTCACCTCCCTCAAACAGGTGACCATATACCCGAATCAGAAGCCATGGATGAACAGCGAGGTCAGGCTACTGCTGAACGCACGGGACACCGCTTTCAGGGCAGGCGATGCTCGAGCCTACAGTTCATCCAGGGCTAACATGAAGAGGGGCATCAGGAAGGCCAAGCACTGCCATAAGCTCAGGATTGAGGAGCACTTCAACAACAACTCCGACCCCCGACGCATGTGGCAAGGCATCCAGGCCATCACGGACTACAGACCCTCCAACATCACCCCCACATCCATCGACGCCTCCTTCCTTGAGGAGCTTAATCACTTCTATGGCCGCTTCGACAGGGACAATCTAGAGACAGCCATCAAGGGCTGCGCTAGGCTGCCGCTACCTGCCGATCACCACCCCCTACGACGTGTACGTGGGGGCACTGAGTAGGACTAAATGCACGTAAGGCTGCTGGCCCTGACGGCATCCCCCGGGCGCGTGGCTCAGGGCCTGTGCTGCGCACTTGACAGACGTCTGGACCGACATCCTTCAACCTGTCCACTTGCCCAAGCCAGTTTTTGAGAGACCATCGTTCGTCAGCTTGACCCCAAAGCAACCTGTCAAGGAAAGTCTGCCTCCCCACTTGCCTTAAAGCCACCTCCAGCGTGCCAGTGCCAAAACACTCCACTGCGGCCAGCCTAACGACTTTCCACCCCAGTTGCACTTATACCCCCATCATCACCCAGTGCTCGATGACAGGCGTCCTGCAGTGCATCTCACTAGACCCCTATCATCACCTCGACTGGAAACTATCAAGTTTGCCTACCGCAGAACAGGAGTACGGAGGATGGCCTCAAACCAACGGCACTGTCAACTCAAAACGCCCTCTCCCACCTGACTCAACCTAGACACTTAATGTAAGAAATGCTGTTCCATCCGATACCTCAACAGCAATTCAACACCATTAGCCATCAAAAGAACACACCTGAATCAACCAAACTCGGTAAACCAGGGCATCGAACACTCCACTCTGCAACTGCAAACTCCAAACTTTTCTAAAACCCGACCCCCAGTTGGGAGTCTTTAAACAAAGCCCATCTGCCACCATCCACTCAACTCTGAAAGGCTGGTCTTTGTCAACACCTCAACAGGCAGTGTCAAATGACAAGCCCCCCCCAACCCTCACTGGAACTCCCTATCCTTTTGTCCTATGTGGACCGCACACAACCTGTCACATGGTACTAACACCATCATCAAGAACTATGCACATCATTTTTAAACAATGATAAAATTTGACCTGCCTCCTCAAAATCAACAACAACGAGACTGGCCCCTTACAGGGAGGATGTCCAGCAATGCTGTTAGCCATCATGGGATTACGCTGACAAAACACCACACCCTTAATTCCAAAGAACCAAGGAGCTCAATTGCAACTTTCGGAAGTCCAAGGCGGCAAAAGTTTGACCCCATCCACAATAAAAGAACGGAGGTGGAACGACTTTCCCACCAAGGTTTCCTCGGAGGAAACCTAAGACGATGACATCCTCTTTAAACAATACCTCTTTTCTGATCAAGAAGCTTCAGACGTCACTCTTCGTCCTAGAACACCGCGTAGTCTCCTCTGGTGAATTTCAACCGGGTGCTCAGAGCATCCCACCTGCAACAGTATGGTCTACTCCTCCTCTCCGTGACCCATTGCAAAGATGTCCCCACTGCCCACACCGTCCACTGGTGAGGCGAACACCCCATGTTACCCTCCTACCATGCAAGCGCTTAGGTCCGCCCATGCTCTTAACGGACTGTTTTACTTCCGACCATCCAGTGGGCTCCTTGCAACTCTACCGAGTGACTGCCAAAGGTCGACCAACTGGTTCCCTCGGGCAGTTCCTCACTCAACTAACAACTGGAGTACCATGGTGCCATCGTACCCACCTCACCTGGCCCTCCTCCCCTCCAAGAAGACCTGCAAGTGACAATGCTGTTTAAAGTCGGGGATGACAGGTGAATGCATGTTCAGCCATCAACAGCTACCAAACTGCGGTCGAGGGGCATCTGAATCCCCCTCCCATTTGCAACTGCATATACTGGACTTTGAGGCGGACCCGCTAGTCTGTGAGGTGATGCGGGGCCCCCCCACCCCAACTTAACTTGCGGGCCTTACTCTTACTGGTGCTGAGGCCATCTGTGGAAGGACCTTTCCCTAAGCTCCCCAGCCGTGGCCTGGAAAAATGTAGGAGGCGGCACTCCTTCCAATCGGGGAGAGAAGGCGGGGACAGGTCTGCACAAAAGAGAACGTGGATTGGCCCAGCGAAGAGAGGGTGTGGCTCGGCCTCATCATCGGGGAGGGAGAGGTCAACAGCTTTGAGAGAGGTGCACTCTTAAACCAAACAACCTAATGTGCGGAGGACCTGTGATGCTCATTGTACGAATTGTATGGAGCTAGTGCGTTTCACCCCCCCATCCATGATTAAGTGCGGAGGTGGAACTGTGTCTCTAGCTTTCAGGTTCCTGGGAGTTCAAAATCTCCGAGTGAATTGGCTGTGGACCCACAATACCTCTACTCTGATCAGATCGGCTCATGAAGTGTCTCTTCTTCCTGCGAGGAGACTGAGAGATGTCCATCTGTCTCCTCAGATCCTGTGCTACTTCTAAACCGCTGCATCATGACGAGAGCATCCTTTACCAACTGCACTCACAGAAATGGTATGGCAACTGCTCTGTCTCCGACCGGAAGGCATTGCAGAGGGTGGTGAAAATTGCCCAACGCATCACCGGTTCCACGCTCCCCTCCATTGATTCTGTCCAAAGCAAGCGCTGTCTGCGGAGGGCGCTCAGCATCGCCAAGGACTGCTCTCACCCCAACCATGGCCTGTTTACCCTCCTACCCGCCGGGAGGCGCTACAGGTCTCTCCGTTGCCGAACCAGCAGGTCGAGGAACAGCTTCTTCCCGGCGGCTGTCACTCTACTCAACAACGTACCTCGGTGACTGCCAATCACCACCCCCCCCCCGGACACTTATTATTATTTTTAATTCAAATCGTTTGCTTTGTCGCTCTTCAAGGCAGATGCTAAATGCATTTCTTTGTCTCTGTACTGTACACTGACAATGACAATTAAATTGAATCTGAATCTGAATCTTAATCTGAATTATCGCAAGGGCGCTAAACAGAAATAAAGACATCACCTACCGGTTTTCCTCCACTTACGATAAACTAACGAAAGTTACAGATTTAACAATGGGTCCACGCCGTGATCTCCGACTCGGCCGTCTATCTTTGCGCCATGAACACCACGCTGCTGCAGAGATAGAGAGAACACGAACAAATACCCCTCCCCCCCCTCTGAGAATTGCCATTAATGTCCACCAGAGGGCCATCATACGAGCAGGAAGACTGAAAGGGGTGTAATATGTGTGTGTGTGTGTGTGTGTGTGTGTGTGTGTGTGTAGAGAGACAAAAAGTGCTGGTGGCACTGCGGGGCACACACCATCTCTCTAGAGAGTGAGTGTGTGTGTGTTATATGTGTGTGTGTGTATGTATGTGTGTGTTTGTGTGTATGTGTGTGTGTGTGTGTGTGTGTGTGTGTGTGTGTGTGTGTGTGTGTGTGTGTGTGTGTGTGTGTGTGTGTGTGTGTGTGTGTGTGTGTGTGTGTGTGTGTGTGTGTGTGTGTGTGTGTGTGTGTGTGTGTGTGTGTGTGTGTGTGTGTGTGTGTGTGTGTGTGTGTATGTGTGCGTGTGTGTGTGTTTGTGTGTGTGTGTGTGTGTGTGTGTGTGTGTGTGTGTGTGTGTGTGTGTGTGTGTGTGTGTGTGTGTGTGTGTTTATGTGTGTGTGTGTGTGTGTGTGTGTGTGTGTGTGTGTGTGTGTTTGTGTGTGTGTGTGTGTGTGTGTGTGTGTGTGTGTGTGTGTGTGTGTGTGTGTGTGTGTGTGTGTGTGTGTGTGTGTGTGTGTGTGTGTGTGTGTGTGTGTATGTGCGTGTGTGTGTGTGAGGGTGTGTGTGTGTAAGCGTGTGAGTGCGTGAGTGCCCGTGAGTGTGCGCGTGTGCGCGTTCGTGTGTTTGTGTGTGGGGATGCCCGAGTGCACCCGTGTGCCCGTATGTGTGCGCCCGTGCGCGTGTGTGTGTGCCCGTGTTTGTGTGCCCACAGAGAGTGTGAAGGAGTTTGGGAGAGAGAGGAGAGAGGAGAGGGAGAGAGAAGAGATGAGAGAGAGAGAGAGAGGAGAGAGAGAGAGAGGAGAGAGAGAAACACACACACACACACACAGCGAGAGAGAGAGAGAGAGAGAGAGAGAGAGAGAGAAAGGAGAGAGAGAGAGAAGAGAGAGAGAGAGAGAGAGAGAGAGAGAGAGAGAGAGAGAGAGGGGGAGAGAGAGAGAGAGAGAGAGGGGGGGGGGGGGAGAACTTTACCGGTTCCAGCTGAGGGGCAATAGCAAAATGCCTCCCAGGTTACGTATTATTCAATTTACTGACAGACCCGTGTTCGTGTTTAGAATATTAACACCCAGAGCTGTTGGACTGGTCAAATTAAATGCATCAATGCAGCACAGTGTACAAATGGCGATTGAGATCATACAGACTCACTACCATCGGACCATGGAATCCGTGGAATGTTAAACCACCGGGTTCGTGAGCAGTGCTTATGTCACCCAGTGATACAATGTGATAACAGGCACTGCGGCTCAACTAGCCCATACCGGCAAACATATCCCAGCTACACTAGGCCCACCTGCCACCATTTGGTCCAAATCCCTCCGAACATGTCCTATCCATGTTCCTATCTAACAGCTTCGTCAATGCTGGGATTGCCTTTGCTACAACTACCTCCTCGGGTAGCTTGGTACATACATCCACCACCGTTAGTGTGAAAAGGTTACCGCTCGGATTTCTGATCAATGCTTTCCCTTCACCTTAAACCTATGTCCGCTAGTCCTCGATTCACCTACTCTCGGCAAGAGACTCTGTGCATCTACCCGATCTCTTCCTCTCTAAGATCGTATCCAGCTCTTCAAATCACCCTACATCCTCCTGCTCGCCAAGCAATAGCGCTACAGCATACTCAATGTAATCATGGCTGATCATCCACAATCAGTACCCCGTTACTGCCTTCTCCCGATATCCCCTGACTCCGCTCTCTTAAGAACTATATCTAGTTCTCTCTTGAAAGTATCGAGAGAACCGGCCTACACCGCCCTCTGAAGCACATAATTCGTCATCTTCTTTCTGAATGGCCAACTTATTCTTAAAATGCGGCCCCTGGTTCTGGACTCCCCCAAAATCGGGAACATGTTTCCTGCCTTCGCGCGTCCAAACTCTTAATAATCTTATATGTTTCAAGAAGAACAACTCTCTTCGTTCTAAATTCCCGAGGATGCAAGCTCACCCGCTCCATTCTCTCGGCATATGACCGTCCCGCTATCCCGGAAATTAACATTGTGAACGTAGTTGCACTCCCTCAATAGCAAGACTGTCCTTTCTCAATTTAAGGGCGCAAAACTGCACACCGTATTCCAGGTGTGGTCTCACTAGGGCTCTGTACAATTGTAGGCTGACCTCTTTGCTTCTCTTCTCAACTCCTCTTGTTCTGAACATGCCATGCGCTTTATTCACTGCCTGCAGCAGGTCTACATCACCACTGGACAAGCGATGTCAACTTTAAACATTAACTGAAATCTGTACTCCACCTGCCCTATCTCTATCTATATTGCAGTTTCACAACTTCACCGAGATTTAGTTGCGCGTTTAACGAAAGCTGTCGCTGATCAATTGGAACCAAGTGACAACAGGTTGTCGGAACAAGCAAATGAACTCGGTTTGAGTATAGGAGCAGGTAGGTTCTTCTGCAGTTGTACAGTGTCTTGGTGAGACCACACATGGAGTATTGCCTACAGTATTGATCTCCAAATCTGAGGAAATACATTGTTGCCGTAGAGGGAGTCAGAGAAGGTTCACCAGACTGATTCCTGGGATGTCAGGACTGTCTTATGAAGAAAGGCTGGATAGACCAGAAGGATTGTTCCCGGTGTTGTCGAAGTCCAGGACAAGGGGGTCACCGTTTATGGATCAAGGGGAAATCATTTACGACCGAGATGAGAAAAACACTTTTCACACAGAGAGTGGTGAATCTCTGGAATACTCTGCCAGAAAATGTAGTTGAGGTCAGTTCATTGGCTTTATTTAAGAGGGAGGTAGATGTGGCCCTTGTGGTTAAAGGGACCTGGAGGTATGGAGAGAAGGAAGGTACAGGATACTGAGTTGGATGATCAGTCGTGATCATATTGAATGGCGGTGCAAGCTCGAAGGGCCGAATGGACTACTCCTGCATCTATTTTCTATGTTTCTATGTTTCTATGTTAGCTGACTGTAACAATTGAGGATATGAGCTGCTGAAAGTGACAGCACCGGCTCATAGTCTATCCAGTCTTTCTTCATAAGACAGTCCTGACATCCCAGGAATCAGTCTGGTGAACCTTCTCTGCACTCCCTCTATGGCAATAATGTCCTTCCTCAGATTAGGAGGAGACCAAAACTGTACGCAATACTCCAGGTGTGGTCTCACCAAGACCCTGTACAACTGCAGTAGAACCTCCCTGCGCCTATACTCAAATCATTGTGCTATGAATGCTAGCATACCATTTGCTTTCTTAACTGTCTGCTGCACCTGCATGCCTATTTTCAATGACTGGTGTACCATGACACCCAGGTCTCGTATCATCTCCCGTTTTTCTAATCGGCCACCATTCGTGTAATAGACAACTCTCTTGCCGTTGCCTCCAAAGTGGATAACCTCACATTTATCCACATTATACTGCATCTGCCATGCATTTGCCCACTCACCCAGCCTATCCAAGTCATCTTCCAGCCTCCTAGCATCCTCTTCACTGCAAACACTGCCCCCAACCCCCCTCTCCCCCCCCCCCCCCCCCCCCCCCCAGCTTCGTGTCATCCGGATATCTGGAGATGTTGCATTTAATTCCCTCGTCCAAATCATTAATATATATTGTAAATAGCTGCGGTCCCAGCACTGAGCCTTGCGATACCCCACTAGTCACTGCCTGCCATTCTGAAAAGGATCCGTTAACTCTTACACTTTGCTTCCTGTATGTCAGTCAGTTCTCTATCCACATCAATACTGAACCCCCAATACCGTGTGCTTTAAGTTTGTATACTAATCTCTTATGCGGGACCATGTCGAAAGTCTTCTGAAAGTTCGGATATAACACATCCACTGGTTCTCCCTTATCCACTCTACTATTTACCTCCTCGAAAAATCATATACGATTCGTCAGATATGATTTACCTTTCATAAATCCATGCTCAATTTGTCCAATGATTTCACCACTTTCCAAATGTGCTGCTATCCCATGTTTAACAACTGACTCTAGCAGTTTCCCCACTACCGATGTTAGACTAACTGGTCTGTAATTCCCAGTTTACTCTCTCCACCCTTTTTAAAAAGTGAGGTTACATTAGCTACCCTCCAATCCTCAGGAACGATTCCAGAACCTAAAGAGTATTGAACAAAATATTACTAGTGCATTCACTATGTGGGTCTACTTCCTTAAGTACTCGCGATGAAGCCTATCTGGCCATGGGGATTTATCGGCCTTTAATCCATTCAATTTACCTAACCCCACTTCCCGTTAACCTGTATTTCACGCAGTTCCTCCATCTCATTTGACCCCCCGTCCTCTGCTATTTCCGGTAGATTAATTATGTCTTCCTTAGAGAAAACAGAACCAATGTAGTTATTCAATTGGTCTGCCATGTCCTAGTTCCCCATGGTCAATTTACTTGTTTCTGACTGCAAAAGTCCAACATTTTTTTAAACTAATCATTTTCAGTTCACATATCTATATACAATTTTGCAGTCATTTTTATGTTCCCTGCCAGTTCCCTTTCATAATCTATTTCCCTTTTCCTAATTAAGCCCTTTGTCTTCCTCTGCGGGACTGACTTTCTCCCAGTTCTCTGGTAGGCTGCTGTTTCTGGCTTCATCTTAATATAGTATGCTTCATCTTTTGTTTTGATACTATCCGCGATTTCCCTTGTTATCCATGGATGCACTACCTTCCCTGATTTATTCTTTTGCCAAACTGGGAGGAACAATTGTTGTAGTTCATGCGTGCAGCCTTTAAATGCCTTCCATTGCATATACACGGTCAACTCTTTAAGAACCAATTGCCAGTCTATCTTGGCCAATTCACGTCTCATGCCCTCAATGTTACATTTCTTTAAGTCCAAAACTACACAATACTCCAGATGTGGTCTCACCAGAGCCCTATACAACTGCACAACTCTTTACTCCTATACTGAAATCCTCTTGTTATGAAATCCACTCTGCCAGCCCTCTCCTCCTCCCCTCTCCTCCTGCCCTCTCCTCCTCCCCTCTCCTCCTCCCCTCTCCTCCTCCCCTCTCCTCCTCCCCTCTCCTCCTCCCATCTCTAACCTCCCCTCTCTAACCTCCTCTCTCTATCCTCCCCTCTCTAACCTCCTCTCTCTAACCTCCTCCCTCTAACCTCCTCTCTCTAACCTCCTCTCTCTAACCTCCTCTCCCTAACCTCCTCTCTCTTGCCCCCACAGGTCACTTCTAAACTGGAGGAATAAGTTACGAAAATATCTCGCTAAAGAATTAAGAGAACAAGCTAAAGATGTCGACCTCAAACTGGGGTAAGTTTCAGGGAATGGTGGGGGAGGGGAGGGAGATGGAAGGTTTAGTTCGGAGATACAGTGAGGAAACAGGTGGCAAAAGTCGGCCATCTTGAAACAGGCCCCAAACTCTCAGCCTCCTCTCCCTGCTTCACCTATTCCATTTTTACTTCAGAGATAACAGTGAGCAAACAGGCCCTTCGGCCCACCGAGTCTGTACCGACCAGCGATCACCCGTTCACACACTAGTTTAGTTCCGAGATACAACGCGTAAACAGGCCCTTCGGCCCACCAAGTCCGCGCCGACCAGCGATTGCCTCAGAGTGTGGTGGAGGCCGGTTCTCTGGATGCTTTCAAGAGAGAGTTAGATAGCGGAGTCAAGGGATATGGGGAGAAGGCAGGAACGGGGTACTGATTGCGGATGATCAGCCGTGATCACAGTGAATGGCGGTGTTGGCTCGGAGGGGCCGAATGGCCAACTCCTGCACCTGTTGTCTATTGTCTGTTAGAATGGGAGGGAGGGAGATGAGAGGATTGAGGAGATGAGGAAGGCAGGAATGGAGAGATGAGGGGAGATGGAGAGATGAAGGGAATGCAGGAATGGAGGGGGGAGCGGAAGGCAGGAATGGAGAGATGAGGGGAGATGAGAGGAAGGCAGGAATGGAGAGATGCAGGGAGATGAGAGAGAAGGGGAGATGGAGAGATGAGAGGAATGCAGGAATGGAGAGATGAGGGGAATGCAGGAAAGGAGAGATGGGGAGATGAGAGGAATGGGGAGATGGAGGGAGATCTTCTTCGCTCCTATACTGAATTCCTCTTGTTATGAGTGCCAACATGAAGGGATGGTGAGATGAGAGGAGATGAGAGGAATTGGGAGATGAGAGGAATGGAGAGATGAGAGGAATGGGGAGATGAGAGGAGGTGAGAGGAATGGGGAGATGACAGGAGATTAGTGGAGATGAGATAGATGAGGGGAGACCAGAGGAGAAGAGATGAGACGGGATGAGAGGAGATGAGATGGAGAGATGAGAGGAAGGCAGGAATGGAGAGATGGGGAAGATGAGAGGGATGGGGAGATGGAGATGGAGATGTGGGTGCCTTCCACTCCTGTGTCCACTCGATGGCGATCCAGTGAGCGTTTGTTTCCGTTGGCTGTGGATGGATGCTAGGAGATGTCTACCTTGAGGAGCAGATGATGCTGCATTATAAAGTAGTATAATGCACTATAATACCATCTACACTGCAACATAACGTTGTGTAGGTCGTCAAGTCAAGAGAGTGTTATTGTCACGTGTCCTAGATAGACGTGACATATCATTTGAAACACAGCAGATCATTATCCAGCTTCATCCGCGCTCCTCTGGGGATGAGAGGAACGGGGAGGTGGAGGAGAGAGGAGAGGAGTGGAGGGATGGAGAGGTAGAGGGAGAGGTGAGAGGAAGGAGGCAATGGAGAGATGGGAGGGATGGAGAGATGAGGGAGAGGGATGAGAGGAGATGGAGAGATGAGAGGAGATGGAGGGATGAGATGAGATGGAGAGATGAGAGGGGAGGAGATGAGTGAGAAGATGAGGTGATGAGAGATGAGAGGATATGAGAGGTGATGGGGAGAGGAGAGGAGGGGGGGATGAGGGGGAGATGAGAGGAGATGGAGAGATGAGGGAAGGGAGAGATGGAGAGATGAGGGGAGATGAGAGAGAGGAGATGAGGGCAGATGAGAGGAAGGGAGATGAGAGGAGAGTGATGGGGAGATAAGAGATGAGATATATGAGAGGAGGTGAGAGAGATGGGAGGAGATGATCAACAGGGCCGGTCTCTGCACTGGACGACAGGCGGCTGTCGCTACCTCCAGGTAGGTTGTACCCCCTACAGTACTCAAACATAAGTACTTATTGCCAAGGTGTACAGCCACTGGGGTAGTCTCTTGTCCCTGCCTCTGCCCCTTGCCCCACTTAACTGTGCCCCACCTGTCTGTCTCCCGTGGTCTTGGAGTGACCACCTCTCTATAACTCCTCTCTATGTAGTCCTCACTGACCAGACGGAGGTCATCGAGCTGCTGCTCCGGGTTACTAATATGGTCCCTTAGGTGCCTCATCTCGACGCACCTGGCGCAGATGTGGATATCTGGAGGGCTATCAGACTCCATGACCTCCCACATCTGACATCCAGAACAGTAAACTGCCCTGGCCGTTTGTAAAAATGGATGAGTGAAGGCGGGAGAGGATGGTGAGAGTTTGGAGCATGTTTCAAGATGGCCGACTTTTTCCTACTGTTCCTCCCCCGTATCCACAATACATCACCATTCCCCCATATCCATAATCCACATGATGGTGAACATTTACACTGGATAGGTGGTGGAGTTTCTAACCAGAGAGAAGGAGAGAGAGAGAAAGGGTGGTGTGGGGGGAGCGTGAGAGAGTGGGGGAGAAATAGAGAAATAGGGGGGGGGGGGGAGGTGCAGCAGAGGGAGAAAGTGGGGAGAAAGCTATAGAGGGGCAGGCAGCGTGGTTAAGAGAGGGGATACAAACAGAGTTGGTTGAGAGGGTTTGGGGAGAGAGATGGGAGACGGGGGCCAAATACTTCATTTTAATTTATAATTATAAATGCATTCTTAAACAGTGGAGGGGAGAGTAAATTGCGGGGAGAGAAAGAGGGGGGGGGGGGGGGGCAGAGGGAGGGGGAGGAAGGTTAGGGGGTAACACTTATGACTTACATTACTTGTTAATTTGTTACAAAGTGGATACGGAAGTAGAATTCAATATTAGCTTAATCTATTATTGTAAATTTATTATAATAAACTGGAGCGGGCAGAGGTAGTCGGGAGAGAGTGGGAGAGATAAAGGATGGGAGAGATAGGGGAGAGCTTAGTCATTAGTTTAAAAGTTTAGTTTTAGTCAAAAGATAGAAGAGGGAGAGCTGGTGTAGGGGAGAGAGATTGGGGAATGGAGAGAGATTTGAGAGAAACGGGAGCGAGAGAGCGAGAGGGTTGAGAGAGAGACAGGTGTAGAGAAAGAGGGTAAAGAGGAGGGGAGAGAGAAAGGAGAGTGTGTGCAGAATCGGGGAGATGGCGACCGGGAGGTGGTGGGGACAGGGTGAAGGGGAAGTGTATTACATCATATTCTAGTTTAATTTATTATTGTAAATGTATTCTATTAAATTGTAGTGGGGAGAGATAAAGGAAAAGAGAAAGACTGGGGAGGTGGGGGGGGGGGGGGGGGGGGGGGGGGGTGGGGATGGATAGAGAGGTGGTAAGCAATATTTGTGTAACCTATTGTAAATATATGATAACATGAAGGGGAGAGGGAGCGAAAGGGAGAGGAGATGGGGAGACAGGTGGGAGACATGTAGGGCAGGGGAGAATAAGAGAGAGGGGGGGAGCGGGGGAGAGAGATGGAGAGGGGGAGAGGGGAAGAGTAAGAATGGGGGTGAGATAGAGCGTGGAAGAGGGAGGAGAGAAAGGGCTGCGGAGGGAGGAGGTTACGGGGACGAGTGGAGAAATGGAGGAGACAGATGCAGGAGGAAGAGAAGGGGAGGAGTGAGAGAGGGTGGTGAGAGAGGGTGGTGAGAGAGGGGAGAGAGATGGTGAGGGCGAGAAAAAGATGAGTGATGGGAGGGCGAAAGGGCGGAGTGAGAGTGAGGTGGAGAGATGAGTAAGAGAGAGAGAATGTGAGAATGGGAGGATAAAGTGGGGGGAGAGGGATAGAGAGAGTGGAATGAAATGTGTTATCTTCAGACTGTTTCCCGATGTGCTTCGATAAAGTCTTTAATAAACCGACTTGTGAGATCGACGCGCCACACTATTATGAACTGGTTTGCTTTGTGGCTGTGACTGAGTAAAGGCAGATATATGGTACAAATACAGAACAAAATGCCCTCTCATCCTTCTTATAACCATATAACCATATAACAATTACAGCACAGAAACAGGCCATCTCGGCCCTACAAGTCCATGCCGAACAAATTTGGTTCCCCTTAGTCCCACCTGCCTGCACTAGTACCATAACCCTCCATTCCCTTCTCATCCATATGCCTATCCAATTTATTTTTAAATGATACCAATGAACCTGCCTCCACCACTTTCACTGGAAGATCATTCCACACCGCCACCACTCTCTGCGTAAAGAAGTTCCCCCACATATTACAACTAAACTTCTGTCCCTTAATTCTGAAGTCATGTGGGGTAGTGGGGTACCCCAAGGCTCAGTACTGGGACCCCAGCTATTTACAATATATATTAATGATCTGGATGAGGGAATTGAAGGCAATATCTCCACGTTTGCGGATGACACTAAGCTGGGGGGCAGTGTTAGCTGTGAGGAGGATGCTAGGAGACTGCAGGGTGACTTGGATAGGCTGGGTGAGTGGGCAAATGTTTGGCAGATGCAGTATAATGTGGATAAATGTGAGGTTATCCATTTTGGTGGTAAAAATAGGAAAGCAGACTATTGTCTAAATGGTGGCCGATTGGGAAAGGGGGAGATGCAGCGAGACCTGGGTGTCATGGTACACCAGTCATTGAAGGTAGGCATGCAGGTGCAGCAGGCAGTAAAGAAAGCGAATGGTATGTTAGCTTTCATTGCAAAAGTATTTGAGTATAGGAGCAGAGAGGTTCTACTGCAGGTTACACAAAAAAGCTGGAGAAACTCAGCGGGTGCAGCAGCATCTATGGAGCGAATGAAATAGGCAACGTTTCGGGCCGAAACCCTTCTTCAGACTGATCGGGGGCGGGGGTGGGTGGGGACAAGAAAGGGAAAAGGAGGAGGAGCCCGAAGGCTGGGGGATGGGAGGAGACAGCAGGGGGGCTGAGGAAGGGGAGGAGACAGCAAGGACTAACAAAATTGGGAGAATTCGATGTTCATGCCCCCGGGGTGCAGACTCCCCAAACGGAATATGAGGTGCTGTTCCTCCAATTTCCGGTGCTGCTCGCTGTGGCCATGGAGGAGACCCAGGACAGAGAGGTCGGAGACGGAGTGGGAGGTGGAGTTGAAGTGCTGAGCCACCGGGAGGTCAGCTTGGTTATTGCGGACCGAGCGGAGGTGTTCGGCGAAACGATCGCCCAACCTCCGCTTGGTCTCACCGATATAGATCTGCTGACATCTAGAGCAGCGGACGCAATAGATGAGGTTGGAAGAGATGCAGGTAAACCTCTGTCGCACCTGGAACGATTGCTTGGGTCCTTGAACGGAGTCGAGGGGGGAGGTAAAGGGACAAGTGTTGCATCTCTTGCGGTTGCAAGGGAAAGTGCCCGGGGAGGGGGTGGACCGAGAGGGAAGGGAAGAATTGACAAGGGAGTTATGGAGGGAGCGGTCTTTGCGGAAGGCAGATATGGGGGGAGATGGGAAGATGTGGCGAGTGGTGGGGTCACGTTGGAGGTGGCGAAACTGACGGAGGATTACTTTTTTATGTGACGCCTGGTGGGGTGAAAGGTGAGGACTAGGGGGACTCGGCCCTTGTTGCGAGTGCGGGGATGGGGAGATAGAGCAGTGTTGCGGGGTATGGAAGAGACCCTGGTGCGAGCCTCATTTATGGTGGAGGAGGGGAACCCCCGTTCCCTGAATAATGAGGACATTTCAGGTGTCCTGGTGTGGAACGCCTCATCCGTGGAGCAGATGCGGCGTAGACGGAGGAATTGGGAGTAGGGGATGGAGTCCTTACAGGAAGCAGGGTGGGAAGAAGTGTAGTCCAGATAGCCATGGGAGTCAGTGGGTTTATAGTGTATGTCGGTCAGAAGTCTATCACCTGCAATGGAGATAGTGAGGTCAAGGAATGGTAGGGAAGTGTCGGAAATGGTCCAGGTGTATTTGAGTGCCGGATGGAAGTTAGTGGTGAAGTGGATGAAGTCAGTCAGTTGTGTGCGGGTGCAGGAGGTGGCACCAAAGCAGTCGTCGATGTAGCGGAGGTAGAGGTCGGGGATGGGGCCCTGGTATGTATTGAACAAGGATTGCTCGACATAACCTACAAATAGGCAGGCATAGCTGGGGCCCATGCGTGTGCCCATAGCTACGCCTTGTATTTGGAGGAAATGGGAGGAGTCGAACGTGAAGTTATTGAGGGTAAGGACCAGCTCCGCTAGGCGGAGGAGAGTGTCAGTGGCTGGGTATAGATTGCTTCTCTGGTCGAGGAAGAACCGGAGGGCTATGAGACCATCGTGGTGGGGGATGGAGGTGTAGAGTGATTGGACGTCCATGGTGAAGATGAGGGGGTGAGGGCCTAGAGAATTGAATGCGCGGAGACGACGGAGAGTGTCTGAGGTGTCTTGAACATAGGTAGGGAGGGATTTAACCAAGGGTGATAGGATGGAGTCAAGGTATCTACTGCAGTTCTACTGCAGTTGTACAGGGTCTTGGTGAGACCACACCTGGAGTATTGCGTACAGTTTTGTTCTCCAAATCTGAGGAAGGACATTATTGCCATAGAGGGAGTGCAGAGACGGTTCACCAGACTGATTCCTGGGATGTCAGGACTGTCTTATGAAGAAAGACTGGATAGACTTGGTTTATACTCTCTAGAATTTAGAAGGTTGAGAGGGGATCTTATAGAAACTTACAGAATTCTTAAGGGGTTCGACAGGCTAGATTCAGGAAGATTGTTCCCGATGTCAGGGAAGTCCAGGACAAGGGGTCACAGCTTAAGGATAAAGGGGAAATCCTTTAAAACAGAGATGAGAAGAACTTTTTTCACGCAGACAGTGGTGAATCTCTGGAAGTCTCTGCCACAGAGGGTAGTTGAGGCCAGTTCATTGGCTATATTTAAAAGGGAGTTAGATGTGGCCCTTGTGGCTAAGGGGATCAGGGGGTATGGAGAGAAGGCAGGTACGGGATACTGAGTTGGATGATCAGCAATGATCATATTGAATGGTGGTGCAGGCTCGAAGGGCCGCATGGCCTACTCCTGCACCTAATTTCTATGTTTCTATGTTTCTATGTCCTCTTGTTTGAATCTTCCCTATTCTCAAAGGGAAAAGCTTGTCCACATCAACTCTGTCTATCCCTCTCATAATTTTAAAGACCTCTATCAGGTCCCCCCTTAACCTTCTGCGCTCCAGAGAATAAAGACCTAACGTATTCAACCTATCTCTGTAACTTAGTTGTTGAAACCCAGGCAACATTCTAGTAAATCTCCTCTGTACTCTCTCTATTTTGTTGACATCCTTCCGATAATTGGGCGACCAAAATTGTACACCATACTACAGATTTGGTCTCACCAATGCCTTGTACAATTTTAACATTACATCCCAGCTTCTATACTCAATGCTCTGGCAGCTCCTTTAACACACCGGGTAGATGCCAGAGGCATCTACGGTTGCAAAGTTTAAGACATATTTAGACCTGTATACAGATAGGACAGGATGAGAGGGGCATGGGCCAAACGCGGGCAGGGGGGACAGACGTAGAAGGGGGAAGCTGCGGTGTAGTGGACGAGTTGGTCCAAAGATGTGTCCCTGCTGTCTGACTCCATGATACACTGACTCCATGAGATGGGACAGTGGACCCTGGGGAAGGGCACACCAGACGGAGCAGTCACTAGTGGGAGATTGGACTATCATCCTGGTGATATCATACCAGACGGAACACGTTCAAGGGGCAGATCTGAACCGGAGAGAGAGAAGAGATGATTTGTCCAAGGGCTGAGTTTACCCCAGACCGGGTTCCCACAGCAGGGAAGACGGGGCGATTGTGTAAATGTGACAGATGTCGCTGTGCCGGGCAGGAGATCCCGGAGCGGGGCCGTCGATGGGATCATCCGCACTGAACTGAAACCTGGTGAATGTCAGGAGCGGTGAGACTCCGGCCGCCTCTTGGATTCGCTCAGGGAGCGGCTTTATTAATGAGCCGAAGCACTGAGGTGAGCGGATATTTCACCGCGCTCTTCAACTGCTCCCTGAACTTGGACTGGGTCGCCGCGTAAATAAATGTGTTCGTGCAGCAGCTGAGATTCCTCAGTGAAAACCCGACGTAGGCAAATATATATTGAGAATCATTCAGACCATTTCCAATTCCTTTGATCTGATAATAAATGAAGTTCACAACAACCGTTAACCACAGGAGAATGAAGCTGCCGGAGATGGTGAAGAGTAAAACCACAGACCTCCTCCTGCTCTCCATCTCCGGGTCACTGCGGTTCTCCCCTTTGCTCTCACCCCTCAGCCCCTTACGGACCCGGCTCGCCACTAAAATGTGCCGGACTGTCAGAGCGTTGAGAAGAAGGATTACAGCGAAAGGGAGGAACGGAGTTAAAACCGTGTCGAACCAGTCAAATATCACCCACCCGAGGTCAGTGTAATAACTGTCCCTCATGCGACAGCCCTGCGGGATATTGTCGACGATTATATAGGGTTCTAATGTGAAGTAGCGGGGAATGTTTTTAAGACAGAACAGAACGCCGACTGTTGCAAGAACCGCAGCCGCAGTTTTCCCGCTGCAATATTTAGTTTTCAACTTCTGGCAACAAATGGCGACAAACCGATCAAAGGTGAAAGTGACGGTGAACCAGACAGAGCAGTCTGTAGCTGCAAACCTCAGTACATCGATAACACTGCACACTGGAGTGATGTACAGGAAATTCACACGTAAGTAATGTAATCGGATCCAATACAAAATGACCTCGGTGATGACGGCCAGTAGATCGGCCGCTGCCATGGCCACCAGGTAGCGAGTGGTGCAGGTGGAGAGGCCGCACTTTCCCCGGGACAGGATCACAATCGCCACTAAATTCACTGCGGAAAGACAAGGGAACATACACTAAGCATTACTAAACACATTCTCCGGGGCTGAACACCAGCTCGACATTCAGCTAAGGATTAGGTGTTGCACTCGGTGCACGGCTGCAAGTTTCACAATGTTTGGCCCGGTTCCGACTGTGCCGAATCTGCCTACTTCAGAGGAGAAGAGATAAGGCGACGGGCGGGTAAAGGACGGGGAAGGAAACAACAGCCACTAGCTACAATAGGCGGAATAGTCTTTTCTATAGTTAACCCTGCTCACAATCTCTGACGAGGCCGGTTTCATAGACATAACCTTGAGCGGCCGCGATAACCAGGGGTCTGGGAACAAGGCATCCGATGAGGACGATAAGGGAGGATTCCACAAGGAATGCAGTGACAACTTAATATCTGGCAGCAGATTGGCTCCGTTATTGGAGACATTCCACAGTGAGTTCATTTCGGGACAACACACGCCGGTAGATGCGCGGCTACTGGTTCAGGAGATGGATCCAATTACTGACCAACAGGCAGTTGAATTCGACTGTGAAAGACTACACATTGAGACGGATCAACCGGAGCGGGTGTCCACTCTGATCAATAACACAGACACAGTGTACTTCACAATATAAACCCCTCCCAGTCACACCGTCCCGGAGAGCTGCCTGTCCCGAGCAACCGCACAACTCAGGGCAAGGTCCCACTGAAAGCACAAACAACATTCCACTGGATCCCGGCAGTGAGAGAAAAAGAGGGTTAGTTTTTTGCCGCCTGAAAATAAGAAAAATTACAACGTAAATTAAAAGAAATTTCACTGAGAGGATTGGTATTCCTCGCATATTATTATACCCCGAGTTGAGAATCTTGTAACATGACCAGAGTCAGGTCAACATCGGTTAACACACGGAGTTATAAAACTTGAATTGTTCTGGTTATTTACCAGGGACTCCAATCGCAGCAATAATCACGTACAAGATTTTCTGCACACCCAAATATTCCTGAAACTTTTCCCCCATTTTCTCTGTCCAGCGACGTGCCCCGTGAGCTACTGTTAATCTCTCGGAATGAAATGCTGGGGCAGAGAATACCTTGACACTTTATGTCATTTTCACTCTCCACCGGGACAGTGACGTTTCAACAGAGTTTAAAAATAGAAATTTTGAAATTATTCGCAAACAGATGACATAAGCCAAGTGAAATGCCCGCTGCGACTGGTTGTGGTTTATTCAGGGAATTAATTGAGAAATTCCAAAGACCGGACGTGGCGATATAGAGTGATGGGAATTGGGAGCGGCATTGTTCCAGCAGAGGGTATATTTTTTCAAACTTCATCTGATCAAACTGTCCACCTCATGTTGTTTGTCTCATTAACTTTAACCCGTTTCACTCAGCAAGGAAACCCCAAAATCCAGGGACCCTCTCAGGGCTTCTGGTCCCCAGTTTGAAGGTGGACTGGGGAACTTTTGTCCACAGGTTGAGTAATTGGGTAAACAGTTCGTCTCAGACTAAAATGCCCCCCTCAACTCTCCTCCACCACTCAATCTGATCGCGGCTCATCTAACTGCAATGTCAACCCCACGTTCCCTGAGACCACGGTAACCATTCAGTCCATGCTTGCCTGGAATGGATCTGACTTTGCCCTGGAACAATAACTTTCTCTGCGTTCATCACCTGTGAGGAAGAACATCCCAAATACCTCACGACACTCAGGGAACAGAGACATTGCCGCCGCAGAATTGATCTAAACATCAATAAAACAGCGAATGACGCCGCACCTCTCCCTCCTCCCTTTCTCTGACCCTTGATGCTTACTGCTGTCCTCTCTCTGAACTGTTACTCTCTCTCCTACCCTCTATTCTCACTCTCTGCGCCACCCTCTTTGAACCTTTCCCCCTTACCCTTCCCTTGCCTCTCATTGTTACTGCATCTCTCCCTCAGTGTCTCAGTATCTCTTTGACACTTCCTTCTCTCCTTTTTCCAATCCACTCGCTCGAAACTCCCTTTCTCTTCATCTTCCCACTCTCCATTTGGTTATTCACTCTCTTTCCATCTCTTCCACTTTTATCGTCTCCTCTACCCCTTTCATCTTTATAGTCCCTTCCTGTATCGGCCTCTTTCCCCCACCCCTTCTGCTCTTCCACACTTCTCTCTCCAATCACTTTCTTGGGAAGTGCAGTTAAAACGGCTTGCCGCCATGGGATGTAACAGCTGTCCTTATACCCCTTCCCTCAAACTCGAGCAACCCTTCCAGGTGAGACAGGTATACGTGAAGCTGTTGTGGCACTGTAATTTCCTGTAACGGATTATAAAATGATCTAATATCATATTTTTTAGATAATAGTCTGCTTTCCTGTTTTTGCCACCAAAATGGATAACCTCACATTTATCCACATTATACTCCATCTGCCAAACATTTGCCCACTCACCCAGCCTATCCAAGTCACCTTTCAGTCCCCTAGCATCCTCCTCACAGCTAACACTGCCCCCCAGCTTAGTGTCATCCGCAAACGTGGAGATATTGCCTTCAATTCCCTCATCCAGATCATTAATATACCTTGTAAATAGCTGGGGTCCCAGCACTGAGCCTTGCGGTACCCCACTAGTCACTGCCTGCCATAGTGAAAAGGACCCGTTTACTCCTACTCTTTGCTTCCTGTTTGCCAGCCAGTTCTCTATCCACATCAATACTGAACCCCCAATGCCGTGTACTTTAAGTTTGTATACTAATCTCATGTGGGATCTTGTCGAAAGCCTTCTGGAAGTCCAGATACACCACATCCACTGGTTCTCCCCTATCCACGCTACTAGTTACATCCTCGAAAAATTCTATAAGATTCGTCAAACATGATTTACCTTTCGTAAATCCATGCTGACTTTGTCCAATGATTTCACCACTGTCCAAATGTGCTGCTATCCCATCTTTAATAACTGACTCTAGCAGTTTCCCCACTACCGATGTTAGACTAACTGGCCTATAATTCACCGTTTTCTCTCTCCATCCCTTCTTAAAAAGTGGGGTTACGTTTGCTACCCGCCAATCCTCAGGAACTACTCCAGAATCTAAAGAGTTTTGAAACATTATTGCTAATGCATCCACTATTTCTGGAGCTACTTCCTTAAGTACTCTGGGATGCAGCCTATCTGGCCCTGGGGATTTATCGGCCTTTAATCCATTCAATTTACCCAACACCACTTCCCGGCTAAACTGGATTTCACTCAAATCCTCCAACTCCTTTGACCCGCGGGCCCCTGCTATTTCCGGCAAATTATTTACGTCTTCCTTAGTGAAGACGGAACCAAAGTAGTTATTCAATTGGTTCGCCATATCCTTGTTCCCCATGATCAACTCACCTGTTTCTGACTGCAAGGGACCTACATTTGTTTTAACTAATCTCTTTCTTTTCACATATCTATAAAAACGTTTGCAGTCAGTTTTTATGTTCCCTGCCAGTTTTCTTTCATAATCTATTTTTCCTTTCCTAATTAAGCCCATTGTCCCTCTGCTGGTCTCTGAATTTCTCCCAGTCCTCCGGTATGCTGCTTTTTCTGGCTAGTTTGTACGCATCATCCGTCGCTTTGATACTATCCCTGATTTCCCTTGTTATCCACGGATGTACTACCTTCCCCGATTTATTCTTTTGCCAAACTGGGATGAACAAGTTTTGCAGTTCATCCATGCAGTCTGTAAATGTCTTCCATTGCATATCCACCGTCAACCCTTTTAGAATTAATTGCCAGTCAATCTTGGCCAATTCACGTCTCATACCCTCAAAGTTACCTTTCTTTAAGTTCAGAACCATTGTTTCTGACTTAACAATGTCACCCTCCATCCTAATGAAGAACTCAACCTATGGTCACTCTTGTCCAAGGCGCACTCACAACAAGATTGCTAACTAACCCTTCCTCATTACTCAATACCCAGTCTAAAATAGCCTGCTCTCTCGTTGGTTCCTCTACATGTTGATTTAGATAACTACCCCGCATACATTCCAAGAAATCCTGTTCCTCAGCACCCCTGCCAATTTGATTCACCCAATCTATATGTAGATTGAAGTCACCCATTATAACTGTTTTGCCTTTGTCGCACGCATTTCTAATTTCCTGTTTGATACCATCTCCAACTTCCCTACTACTGTTAGGTGGCCTGTACACAACACCCACCAGCGTTTTCTGCCCCTTAGTGTTTCGCAGCTCTACCCATAACGATTCCACATCCTCCAAACTAATGTCCTTCCTTTCCTTTGCATTAATCTCCTCTCTAATCAGTAACGCTACCCCACCACATTTTCCTTTCTCTCTATCCCTCCTGAATATTGAATATCCCTTGATTTTCAGCTCCCAGCCTAGGTCACCCTGGAGCCATGTCTCCGTGATCCCAACTATATCATAGTCAATAGTTACATACCTTAACGTTAAGAGATTAATGAATATCGTATATACAGCTTCTAATAAACCCCCCAAATGTGTCATCTCAGTTGATGACTAGAAGGCGTTTGATAGATTGGGAATACTTATTCAATTCACTTGAACATTTTATGTTAAGTCCAAA
Organism: Leucoraja erinaceus; assembly: GCF_028641065.1. Classification (NCBI taxonomy): domain Eukaryota; kingdom Metazoa; phylum Chordata; class Chondrichthyes; order Rajiformes; family Rajidae; genus Leucoraja; species Leucoraja erinaceus. The sequence goes on from NW_026576882.1 coordinate 53,026, forward strand.
ATGTATCTTGGATCAAGCTTATATATCTTATACTTCAGGCTTCTGTATTTACTAATACTCAGAGATCCCCTTTTTTCAGGCTCTTCCGAGGTACTAGACTGGACTGTCCCTTAAGTCCTTTAGTCTTTGATATTGCTTTGGAAACCTTAGCCACCGCTATTAGGGAATCCCCTAATATTTTTTGGTATTGTCAGCGGTAATAAGACACATAAGCTATCTATTTATGCAGATGATCTCTCATTATGTATTTCTAACCCTGACAAATCTATTCCGGCGATAGTAGCATTACTTAATCAATTTTGTAGTTTTTCTGGTTATATACTAAATCTTAGTAAGAGTAAGCTTTTTCCATCAATAATCTTGTTTCGATTTATGGACAGCTTCCATTTAGTTTGACTACCGAGTCAAGTAAATATTTAACTTATTTAGGTATTAAGATCACCAAGAAACACAATCATTTATTTAAAGCTAATTTTATGCCTTTAATTGACCATATTAAATATCAGTTTACTAAATGGTCACCAATGTCCTTATCCTTAATTGGCCGAATCAATGCTATTAAAATGTTAATTTTACCAAAATGTCTGTATTTATTTCATACGATACCAATTTGTATTGCCAAATCACTCTTCGATATTATAGGCTCCAATTTTTTTCATAAAAATGGCAGAATAAAAATCCCAGACTAGGTAAAAAAAATACTTACATAAATTTAAAAAAAAGTGGTTTGGATGGATTTGTGCCTGGAAGGTCATGTTTGACTAATCTTCTTGAATTTTTGAAGAGGTTACTAGGGGAATTGACGAGGGTAAAGCAGTGGATGTTGTCTATATGGACTTTAGTAAGGCCTTTGACAAGGTTCCTCATGGAAGGTTGGTTAAGAAGGTTCAACTGTTGGGTATAAATGCAGGAATAGCAAGGTGGATTCAACAGTGGCTGAATGGGAGAAGCCAGAGGGTAATGGTGGATGGCTGTTTATCGGGTTGGAGGCAGGTGACTAGTGGGGTGCCTCAGGGATCTGTGTTGGGTCCTTTGTTGTTTGTCATGTACATCAATGATCTGGATGAAGGGGTGGTAAATTGGATTAGTAAGTATGCAGATTATACCAAGATAGGGGGTGTTGTGGATAATGAAGAGGATTTCCAAAGTCTACAGAGTGATTTAGGCCATTTGGAAAAATGGGCTGAAAGATGGCAGATGGAGTTTAATGCTGATAAATGTGAGGTGCTACACCTTGGCAGGACAAATCAAAATAGGACGTACATGGTAAATGGTAGGGAATTGAAGAATACAGTTGAACAGAGGGATCTGGGTATAACCGTGCATAGTTCCCTGAAGGTGGAATCTCATATAGTCAAGTCAAGTCAAGTCAAGTCAAGTTTATTTGTCACATACACATACGAGATGTGCAGTGAAATGAAAGTGGCAATGCTCGCGGACTTTTGTGCAAAAGACAAAGAACAAAACAACCAAACAAATTATAAACACAATCATAACACACATATTCTTTTACATAATAAATAATAGAAGGAAAAACGTTCTGTAGAGTTAGCCCCTGGTGAGAAAGGCGTTTACAGTCCGAATTGCCTCTGGGAAGAAACTCCTTCTCAACCTCTCCGTTCTCACTGCATGGCAACGGAGGCGTTTGCCTGACTGTAGCGGCTGGAACAGTCCGTTGCATGGGTGGAAGAGGTCTCTCATGATTTTGTTTGCTCTGGAGTTGCACCTCCTGTTGTATAGTTCCTGCAGTGGGGTGAGTGAAGTTCCAATAGTGCGTTCGGCCGAACGCACTACTCTCTGCAGAGCCTTCTTGTCCTTGGCAGAGCAATTCCCAAACCAGATGGTAATGTTCCCGGACAAGATGCTTTCCACCGCCGCTGCGTAGAAGCACTGGAATATAGATAGGGTGGTAAAGAAAGCTTTTGGTATGCTAGCCTTTATAAATCAGAGCATTGAGTATAGAAGCTGGGATGTAATGTTAAAATTGTACAAGGCATTGGTGAGACCAAATCTGGAGTATGGTGTACAATTTTGGTCGCCAAATTATAGGAAGGATGTCAACAAAATAGAGAGAGTGCAGAGGAGATTTACTAGAATGTTGCCTGGGTTTCAACAACTAAGTTACAGAGATAGGTTGAATAAGTTAGTTCTTTATTCTCTGGAGCGCAGAAGGTTAAGGGGGACCTGATAGAGGTCTTTAAAATAATGAGAGGGATAGACAGAGTTGATGTGGACAAGCTTTTCCCTTTGAGAATAGGGAAGATTCAAACAAGAGGACATGACTTCAGAATTAAGGGACAGAAGTTTAGGGGTAATATGAGGGGGGACTTCTTTACGCAGAGAGTGGTGGCGGTGTGGAATGAGCTCCCAGTGGAAGTGGTGGAGGCAGGTTCATTGGTATCATTTAAAAATAAATTGGATAGGCATATGGATGAGAAGGGAATGGAGGGTTATGGTACGAGTGCAGGCAGGTGGGACTAAGGGGAAAAAAATGTGTTCGGCATGGACTTGTAGGGCCGAGATGGCCTGTTTCCGTGCTGTAATTGTTATATGGTTATATGGTTATATGTTATATGGTTTGGCATTGCCGAACCTTAGACTCTACTATTGGGCAGTCAATGTTCGTTGTTTAACATTTTGGAAAAAAGATTTAGAAGACACCCAATGCCCAGGATAGATAAAACTACACCGCGATTCGTTACAAGGGCTACCATTGGCTTATGTTCTAGAGACCTCGGTACCTTTTACAATTACGAGATTTAATAAATACACGACTAACACAATAACAAGAAATACGTTCAGAATATGATTTCAATTTCATAAGTTTTTTTGACTAAATTATTTTATCTTATCGAGTCCTATTTTATCCAATTTTCTCTTCCAACCATCCAGTACTGATCAAGTCTTTTTTGTTGTGGAAGAGGAAGCGATTAGCAGCATTTCGTGATTTATTTTTGGATGCTTGTTTCATGTCTTTCGAACACTTCTCCAATAAATATAACTTACCTAATTAACACTTTTTTAGATATTTACAAATTAGACATGTTTTGAAGACCACATCAATCCGAAATGTTTTTTTTTTTACAGTTGAACCCTTATCAGAAATGATTAATAACGGCTCTTTATGAGTTGATTTTGAAATTACAAATAGATATCTATCTACCTAATATATAAAAGTGTGTGCCTGTCGCCTGCCGTCCGTCCGGATGCCTTTCTGCCTTTTGATTCGTTTCCACCGTGTGATGTCACAATGCCCAATGCTCGCAGATGTCCAATCACAATGCCCAATGCTCGCAGATGTCCAATCGGAATGGATCAGTTTACATGGACGGCTGCCGGCCGCATTTCTTCCTTTGATTCACTGCAACTCCGAAACCAGACGCAGAATCGCCGACATCTTTTCCATGTCGGTAAAGATTTCACTTTTCTTTCTAAGTATCCGGTCCTCATTACATTTCGTCGTGTTTAAGTACATGTTTTTAATCAAATCCGCCCCCCCCCCCAATATTTCAAAATTAAACAAGCTTCTCACCCATAGAAGCAGCACCAGCCCCAGCCCCTTGTGAACGTTCCATTGTGTGATGTCACAATGCCCAATGCTCACACATGTCCAATCGGAACTTAAGAGGGAGTTAGATGTGGCCCTTGTGGCTAAAGGATCAGGGGATATGGAGAGAAGGCAGGTACAAGATACTGAGTTGGATGATCAGCCATGATCATATTGAATGCTGGTGCAGGCTCAAAGGGCCGAATGGCCTACTCCTGCACTTAATTTCTATGTTTCTATGTGTTTCTCTCTCCTCACACCCTCTCCCTCTCGCACCCATCACTCTCTCCCACACCCCCTTCCCTCTCTACCCCGCCCCCTTCCCCTACCCCTCTGTCCCTTTTCCACCACTCCCCCTACCCCTCCCTCCCCACTCTTCCACTTGTCTCGCCTTACCCCACCCCTCTCCCTCCCCCACCCCGCTCTCTTTCCCCTCCCTATCCCCTCTCTCTCCCCCACCCCTTCCTCTTACTCCTCTGTTCCCTCTCCACCACTCCCCCGTCCCTCTTCCACCACTCCCGCTACCCCTCCGTCCCTCCCTCCCCACTCTTCCACTTTCTCTCCCCCTTCTCTCCTCCCCCTCCCCTCTCCTCACCCCTCTGTCTCCCTCCCATCCCTCTCTCCCCCACCCCCTTCCCCTCTCTCCCCCTCCCCCTTCCCCCATCCCTCTGTCTGTCTTCCATCACTCCCCCTGCCCCTCTCCTCCTCCCTCGCCACGCTTCCACCTCTCCCCCCAACCTCCTCCACTATCCCTCCCCACTGTTTCCCCCCTCTCCCCCACCCCTCCCCCCCCCTCCCTCCCTCTTCTCCTCCCTCCCCTCCCCCCCCCCCCCCCCTCCTCCCCCACATCTCTCTCCCCATCCCCCTCTCTCACCCCATACCCCGCTCTCCTTTATTCCTTCTGTCCCATTTCCTCCTCCTCTTCTCCCCTCCCTCCCCTCTACTCACCCCCCTCCCCCCACCTGTGTGTTTTTGGGGTGGTTAATGTGAGTGTGATGCCGCCACCCCCCCCCCCCCCCCCCCCACACACACATATTTAAAAAATGACTGGCTTCTCACCCATAGAATCACCCCCAGCCCCATCACCCCCCCCAGCCCCAGCCCCAGCCCCAGCCCCAGCCCCAGCCCCAGCCCCAGCCCCAGCCCCAGCCCCAGCCCCAGCCCCAGCCCCAGCCCCTGGTGAACGATCCATTGTGTGATGTCACAATGCCCAATGCTCAAAGACATTCTTGCCATAGAGGGAGTACAGAGAAGGTTCGCCAGACTGGTTCCTGGGATGGCAGGGCTTTCATATGAAAAAAGACTGGATAGACTCGGTTTGTACTGGCTAGATTTTAGAAGATTGAGGGGGTATCTTATAGAAACTTACAAAATTCCTAAGGGGTTGGACAGGCTAGATGCAGGAAGATTGCTCCAGATGTTGGGGAAGTCCAGAACAAGGAGTCACAGTTTAAGGATAAGGGGTAAATCTTTTAGGACCGAGATGTGAAAAACATTTTTCACACAGATAGTGGTGAATCTCTGGAATTCACTGGCACAGAAGGTAGTTGAGGCCAGTTCATTGGCTACATTTAAGAGGGAGTTAGATCTGGTGGAGAAAGCAGGTACAGGATACTGAGTTGGATGATCAGCCATGATCATATTGAATGGTGGCGTAGGGCCGAATGACCTAATCCTGCACTTAATTTCTATGTTTCCCTCTCCACACCCCTCTTCCTCTCCCACCAATCCCTCTCTCCCCCCACCCCCTTCCCTCTCTCCCCCCGCCCCCTTCCCCATACCGCTGTGTGTCCCTCTTCCACCACTCCCCCTACCCCTCCCTCCACACTCCACCACTTCTCTCCCCTTACTCCACCCCCTCTCTCTTCCCTTCCCTTCCCCTCTCTCGCCCCCCCCTTCCCCTACCCCTCTGTTCCTCTTCCACCACTCCCCCGTCCCTCTTCCACCACTTCCGCTATCACTCTACCCCTCCCTCCTCCCCACTCCTCTCTCCTGTCCCTCTACTCATCCCTCCCCCTTCCCTCCCAAATCTATCCCGTTCCCTCTTCCTCCTCTCCCCTCCCTCCCCTCTTCTGCCCTCCCCTCCCCCCATCTGTGTGTTTGGGGGGTGGTTAATGTGAGTGTGATGATGCCGCAGCCCCCCCCCCCCCCCCCCCCCCCCCCCCCCACGCAAACGCCTTAGGGAAACAGACCCAACGGGCCTGAATTTGGTCTAGTTATTATTTTAAAAAAGTCTGTGGCTGCCGCACGCCCTCCGTCCGTCCGGCTGCCGTCTGCCTTATTCCTTTTGATTCGTTTCCATCGTGTGATGTCACAATGCCCAATGCTCGCAGATGCCCAATAGGACTTTCTTCCTTTGATTCACTGCAACTCCGAAACCAGACGCAGAATCGCCGACATATTTTACATTTCGGTAGAAATTTCACTTTTGTTTCTAAGTAGCCGCTCCTCATTACATTTCGTCCTGTGTAAGTACACGTTTTTAATCAAATCCTTCAAATAAACTGGCTTCTCACCCTTAGAAGCAGCCCCAGCCCCAGCCCCTGCTGAACGTTCCATCGTGTGATGTCACAATGCCCAATGCTCAAATACATTGTTGCCATAGAGGTAGTACAGAGAAGGTTCGCCAGATTGATTCCTGGGATGTCACGACTTTCATATGAAGACTGGATAGACTCAGCTTGTACTCGCTAGATTTTAGAAGATTGAGGGGGTATCTTATAGAAACTAACAAAATTCTTAAGGGGTTGGACAGGCTAGATGCAGGAAGATTGTTCCAGATGTTGGGGAAGTCCAGAACAAGGGATCACAGTTTAAAGATAAGGGGGAAATCCTTTAGGACAGAGATGAGAAAAACATTTTTCACACAGAGAGTGGTGAATCTCTGGAATTCTCTGCCACAGAGGGTAGTTGAGGCCAGTTCATTGGCTATATTTAAAAGGGAGTTAGATGTGGCCCTTGTGGCTAAAGGGATCAGGGGATATGGAGAAAAGGCAGGGATAGGATACAGAGTTGGATGATCAGCCATAATCATATTGAATGGTGGTGCAGGCTCGAAGGGCCGAATGGGCTACTACTGCACTTAATTTCTATGTTTCTATGTTTCCCTCTCCTCACCCCTCTCCCACCCATCCCTCTCCCCTGCATCCCCTTCCCTCTCTACCCCACCCCCTTCCCTCTTTCCCCCGCCCCCTTCCTCCTACCTCTCTGTCCCTCTTCCATCACTCCCCCTACCGCTCTCCTCCTTCCTCCCCACTATTCCACCTCTCCCCCCTTCCCCCTACACTCTCCTTCCCCACTCTTTCCCTCTCTCTCCCCCTCCCCCCCCTCTCCCCCTCCCTCCTCACCTCCCTCCCCATCCCCCCCTCCCCCACATCTCTCTCCCCATCCTCTCCTCTCTCACCCCCCTACCCCGCTCTCCTTTCCCTCCCAAATCTGTCCCGTTTCCTCCTCCTCCTCTCCCCTCCCTCCCCTATTATCACCCCCCCCCCCTCACGGGTCTGCACTTGGTCTTGTATTTGATAAAATTAAGAATCACTTGGGAAGAGAAATCCACTTGTCTGTATCCATACAGAAATGGGAGAGGATTCTTCAAATAACACCTCTTCAATGTGTGCAAAACACGCGTGATTCAAGGTTGTTCACAGAGCTCATATGTAAAAATATAAGTAAGCTCGTTTTTATGTTCCTTTTATATTTATGTATTGGAAGTAAGTACAGTAATGTGACACCAAGGTGCCAAATATATATTGGCATGTTACATTTTATGTACATCTTTACTTTTTTCTTTAATAACAAAAGTGAGAAACAGAGAATAGATAATAGAAAATAGTAAAACGTGATGTATGGTGTGTGAAAAAGAAAAGGGAAGAACGAGAAAAAATTAGCAAAAAAAAGAGAAAATAAAACATTTAAAAAAAAAGGAGAGAGAAAGAGAAAGAGTAGAAAGTTGGGGATAGGAGATAGGTGTTTATATTCTTGACCATCCTTCACACAGTCTTGAAACAATTGTCTTTTACGTTTTTGTTGCACCATATGCTTCAAAGAAGTCGATAAATGGAGACAAACTCGTTAACCATATAACCATATAACCATATAACAATTACAGCACGGAAACAGGCCATCTCGACCCTTCTAGTCCGTGCCGAACACATAATCTCCCCTAGTCCCATATACCTGCGCTCAGGCCATAACCTTCCATTCCCTTCCCATCCATATAACTATCCAATTTATTTTTAAATGATAAAAACGAACCTGCCTCCACCACCTTCACTGGAAGCTCATTCCACACAGCTACCACTCTCTGAGTAAAGAAGTCCCCCCTCATGTTACCCCTAAACTTCAGTCCCTTAATTCTCATGTCATGTCCCCTTGTTTGAATCTTCCCTACTCTCAGTGGGAAAAGCTTTTCCACGTCAACTCTGTCTATCCCTCTCATCATTTTAAAAACCTCTATCAAGTCCCCCCCTTAACCTTCTGCGCTCCAAAGAATAAAGCCCTAACTTGTTCAACCTTTCTCTGTAACTTAGTTGCTGAAACCCAGGCAACATTCTAGTAAATTCTAGTTAAGTATTGGTCGGGTTTATCTTTTAAGAGGACACGCATTTCTTCAAAATGTGTTGTGTTCAACATGTTTATAATCCACATTTTAAGCGTTGGTATGGGTGTATTTTTTCACAATGTAAGTATAAGTTTTTTTTTGCCATGACCAACCCATAATTAAAAAATGAAATTTGAAATGTGTTCAATTTGTCCCCGTCATCCGTTACCCCAAGTATAATCATTTCAGTGTTAGGCTCCATGTTTATCTTGAATCATTTTAAAATATTTCAAAGATATTGCTCCAGAATTTATGGAGTTTTATGCAAGAAACAAAATAATGTGTTATAGTAGCATTTTGAGATAAACATGTATCACATATGGGAGAAGTATTTGGATAAAATATATTCAGTATAGTTTTTGAATAGTATAATCTATGTAAAATGTTTAATTGAATTAAGTTATGTCTTACATTAATCGAACTTTTGTGTGTATATATATCAAATACTTTTTCCATGTTTCTTTCGTGATTTTTATCATTAATTGTCGTTCCCAATCTTCTCTAAGTGCCTCTGTCGATGTTAGTTCTATATTTAAAATACTATTATATAAATATGATATACATTTCTGTGTCAGCTTTAAAATTCATTGATTCTTCCAGTGGGTCTAAAATTATTGTTTGATGTCTTTCTATATTTTTCTTCATGAAATCGCAGATCTGATGATATTTAAAATTGGTTATTTTTCAACTTAAATTGTTCTTGTAATTGTTGGAATGATAACAGATTTCCCATTTCATACATATCGCCGATCATTTTAATTGCCATTCTTTCCCATTGGTTATATGTTTTGCCGATAAGAGATGGTTTAAAGAAGGATTATTCACTATTGTCGTTAACACTGATAGGTTTCTTAATTTTAAAGGTAATTTTATCTGTTTCCAAATTTTTATTGTATTATGGATAACTACGTTATTCTTATATGTTGTGTTGTTCAGGTTTATCGGGGAGAAGATGATCGCTCCCATATCACAAGGAGAACAATCCTCTTTCTCCATTCGTATCCATTTTGTCTGTTGGGTAGAGTTATCCAACCAATAAATGTCCCAATCACTCATTTTAAATCCTTTCCCATCTCATCAAAGTTAGCCTTTCTCCAATCAAAAATCTCAACCTTAGGTCCAGTTCTGACTTTCTCCATAACTATCTTGAAACTAAAGGTATTGTGATCACTGGACCCGAAGTGCTCCCCAACGCATACCTCCGCCACCTGACATGTCTCATTTCCTAACAGGAGGTCCAGCACTGCCCCTTCTCTGGTAGGTGCCTCTATGTATAGCTGCAAAAAAACTACCCTGCACATATTTTACAAACTCCAAACCATCCAGCCCCCTTCCAGAATGTGTTTTCCAGTCTATGTGTGGACATTTAAAATCTCCCACAATCACTACCTTGTGCTTACTACTAATATCTGCTATCTCCTTACATATTTGTTCATCCAATTCTCGCTCGCAATTTGGCGGTCTATAATACACCCCTATAAGTGTTGCTACACCTTTTCCACTTCTCAGTTCCAACCAAATAGCCTCCCTAGACGAGCACTCTAACCTATCTTGCCAAAGCACTGCTGTAATGTCTTCCCTGACAAGCAATGCAACATTTCCACCACTTGCACCTCCAATTCTATCACAACTGAAGCAACGAAATCCTGGAATATTTAGTTTCTTAATATGCACTGCCCAATAATAATACAAAAAGTTCTGAAGTGAAAGTGCCCCAGCTTCTTTGGGTTTACACAGGTGTTTTCTTTGAATTCTATGTGAACTATAGTCACAAATAAAGTTTGTAATATTGGAGTCTAGTTT
>NW_026576883.1:0-2500 GCF_028641065.1 Leucoraja erinaceus
ATGGCAGGGTTAATTTGTTGTGTGTGTGTGTGTGTGGTTCAAGGCTAATCATCACTGCACGCCGCGCCCTGCACAGAAGGAGCGAATATTGAACCTTTGTTCCCGTTTAACAGGTTCCAACAGGGAGTTCCCCACGATGTTTACCTGACTCATCTTCTCACTCAAGATGAACACAAAATGTTGGAGTTATTCAGCGGGACAGGCAGCATCGCTGGAGAGAAGGAACGACTGACATTTCGGGTCGAGACCCTTCTTCAGACCGAGAGAGGGATAGGAAAGATACAGACAGCGATATCGAGAGATAGAAACATAGACAACAGGTGCAGGCCATTCGGCCCTTTCGAGCCAGCACCGCCATTCAATGTGATCATGGCTGATCATCCACAATCAGTACCCCGTTCCTGCCTTCTCCCCATTCCACAGACCCACAACGCTCTGTGAGAAAAAGTGTCATTATCTAAATGGTGTCCAGTTGGGAAAAGGGGAAATACAACGGGATGTGGGGGTCCTTGTTCATCAGTCACTGAAAGTAAGCATGCAGCTACAGCAGGCAGTGCGAACTGTGAGGAGGATGCTATGAGAATGCAGGGTGACTTTGACAGGTTGGGTGAGTGGGCAGATGCATGGCAGATGCAGTTTAATGTGGATAAATGTGAGGTCATCCACTTTGGTAACAAAAACAAGAAGGCAGATTATTATCTAAACGTTGTCAAGTAGCGAAAAGGGGAAGTACAACGGGATCTGGGTGTCCTTGTACATCAGTCACTGAAAGTAAGCATGCAGGTACAGCAGGCAGTGAAGAAAGTGAATGGCATGTTGGCAAGAGGAGTTGCGTACCCAAAGAGGTCCTTCTGCAGTTGTACAGGGCCCTAGTGAGAGCTTTGTGTGCAGTTTTGGTCAAAGATCATTTGGTTCTGGTCTCCAAATTTGAGGAAGGACATTCTTGCTATTGAGGGGGTGCAGCGTAGGTTCACCAGGTTAATTCCCGGGATGACGGGACTGTCATATGCTGAGAGAATGGGGTGGCTGGGCAGGTACATGGATAGGACAGGTTTGGAGGGATATGGACCAAACGCAGGCAGGTGGGGACTGGTGTAGCTGGGACATTGTTGGCCGGTGTGGGCGAGTTGGGCCGAAGGGCCTGTTTCCACGCTGTATCACTGTGTGATTCTATGTAGCCTTTCCCTGCACCTCAGTAGCAGCAGAGGGTGAAGTCACGTCGTCAAATCACCTCCTTTATTTCATGTTAACACCAGAGTGAATCATGGACACGACCCAGGCAGTGATCACAATTCCACACACATCTGGAATATCAGCGGCTCACTGTTGCTCTCCCCGGCACAGATGGGATATTCCAGGTGTTCTTCTGGAGAAATCAGGATTCACGGAATCTGGCAGTCGCTCCCTGGATTAGATCAACCAGGGGAGTCGGGCGAAGATGGGTGGGGGGGTAAAGGAGGAGAGGAGAGGGGGAGGGGGGAAAGAGGGAGCAGGGGGGGGAAAAGAGGAGGGTGAGTGGGGAATGAAAGAGGGGGAAGGAACGAGAGGGGAGAAAGAGGGGGGGAAAGAGGGGTGCAAAGGTGGGGAGGGAAGAAGGGGGGGGGAGGGGTGGGGAAGAAGGAGAGAAAGAGGGGGGAAAGACCGGGGAGAGGAGAAGGGGAAGAGGGGGAGAAGATGGGGAAAAGAGGGGGAAGGGGGGGAAAGACCGGGAAAAGAGGGCGGGGGGGTTGAGGGGGAGAGGGAAAGAGGGGTAGGAAATGAAGGTGGAGAGTGAGGGGGGTTGCATCTATAAAGTTTGTAGAAACTCTATAGTCTAAAGATACAGTGTGGAAACAGGCCCTTCAGCCCATCGAGTCGGCGCCAACAGCCGCTGGTCTCGCCTGCGACCTTTGACCTCACAGGGTCAGCTGAGGTTGACCTTTGGTTCCGCCCAGGTGTGTATTTGTTCCTGCAGCTTGGACAAGATCCAGTCGCGACCCTTGCCATCCTCTAATAGGCCCTGCTCAATGAGAGAGAGAAAAACCGTCACTGGGCTAGCAGCTACTCGAAGGGCCGAGTGGTCTCCACCTCACTGACCCGCCCCGCTGTCTGTCAGTCGGCTCATCGAGACAGGGAGCGGGCAGGTGGGGACAGGCGACACAGACACGCAGGTGCAGGCACATGGGCAGGTGTGTGCACACAGGTATGTGGCCAGGTGCGTGTACAGACGCATGTGTTTATGGGCAGTTGTATGTACATGGATATGAAGGTAGACACAAAATGCTGGAGTAAACTCAGCGAGTGAGGCAGCACCTCTGGAGAGAAGGAAGGGGTGACGTTTCGGGTCGAGACCCTTCTTCAGACCGATATGGGCAAGGTGTGTGAATGGGCATTTGGACAGGTGTGTGTACAGACACACAGGTGTATGGACAGGTTGTGTACAGACAGGCAGATGTCTGGACAGGTTGTGTACATACAGGCAGGTGTATGGGCATGCGTATACAGACACACAGGTGTATGG